>NC_086444.1:942929542-943229542 GCF_028390025.1 Pseudophryne corroboree | reverse complement strand
CCCCCTCCCCCTCTCTTCCCCAAACCCCCTCTCTGGCCCACTCCCCCTCTCCAGCCCCCTCCCACTCTCTTTCCCAAACCCCCTCTCCGGCCCACTCCCCCTCTCCGGCCCCCTCCCCCTCTCTTTCCCAATCCCCCTCTCCGGCCCACTCCCCCTCTCCGGCCCCCTCCCACTCTCTTTCCCAAACCCCCTCTCGGCCCCACTCCCCCTCTCCGGCCCCCTCCCCCTCTCTTTCCCAAACCCCCTCTCCGGCCCACTCCCACTCTCTTTCACAATCCACCTCTCTGCCCCCTCCCCCTCTGTGTCCCAAACCACCTCTCCGCCACCCTCACCCTCTTTTTCCCAAGTCATCTCTCTGCCCCCCTCCCCCTCTGTGGCCCAACCCCCCTCTGCATTAACATTTGTGTGAGGAACATTAGATGTACAGTGTCTACGTCTGCAATGTTGAGGATGCCCACTCTAGGTCGACAATCATTATGTCGACAGGGTTGCCTGCACAACAGGGTTTGTATGTGATACATTATATGCAAAACATTTAGACCTGAGTGGAGTTTAGTTTGTGGTTTTACTTTTACACTTGTGCCTGGGTATTCCAATATTTGCACATTGAATTCGCAGGATTCACTTTGTTAGGCAGGCTAAGGACACAGTGATTTGTGTTGTGAAAGTTACACTCCTACAATTTAGGATTTATACATTTTTAAAGCTGTTAGACCTTATGTAGTAAGGTAGGCTTTCAGGGAGTGTGGGCATACTAGGATATGTTGTCCTTCTGAAGATGTTGATATGCAGAGTGATGATTTAGGGACAAACCCCAAAAAGATAAGTCTGCTTCACTCCAGATGTGAATTAATCCCAGCATGGTGTTACATTTACTAAGATGGTAGTTCTATTTAAGATGGGATGTTGACCATAGCAACCAAGCAGAATCTACGTCTCATTTTTTACACATCTTCTACAAGATAATATGTTTAATGTTATTGGTTGCTATGGGCAACGACACATCTAAAATAGAAATAACATATTAGTAAATTTTCACCATGGTGTGGTACACTTTCTTAAAAATATTATAAAAAAAAAAATATTGCTGAGCAGGATTGTGTGTTTTTCTGCTACTGTTTTCTCATTTAAACATCCATGATGTAGTCACTTTGCCATTAAAGCAGGCCTGTCAAAACTTCGGGCCTCCAGCTTTTGAGAAAGTACACATCCCAGCATGCCCTGAAACAGCTTTAGCATTCTCTGACTGCAAAAATGTGTCAAGGCATGCTAGTATATGTAGTTTCACAACAGCTGGAGGGCCACAGTTTGGACATGCCTGCATTAAAGTGTGCTTTGTGCCTTGCTTGTATAATAGGTAATGTGAGTAAGTTAGTAATGTTTTCTTTGCCTCTTCATTTCAGATGTTGCAGTTGGAGATCCCACCAGTTTGCCTGGGATTGTGGCCAGCTTGAAAGCCAACCTGAGGGCCGTGCTGGCTGATATTGACAAATTAGAAACTTTTTTCAAAAAAAAAAAAAAGTTTGTTTCCCAAAAAAATGTATTTCTCCAAAATCAGACAAATTGTACAGAATAAACAAAAATTTGTTCAAGTTAAGCGGGTGTTGTGTTTATTAATGCTAAAAAGGAACAGCAGATTGGCGTGCAGAAATTGGTGACGTAAAACAGTTCACACATCTTACTTAAGAATAATTTTTGTAATTACAAAAAAAAACAATAAAACACAATTTATGCAAGTTCGGAGCTTATTGTTTAGAAAAACATGTAAACCCATTTATTCACACACTACACCTCTACACAAAAAGAAGCTAATTAGCATTAGACCAGGCACATTTACATCTATTTCTTTAAAATTAACAAATAAAATGTTGATGGCCAATTATGCCTACAAAGTGTTATGCAGGTATTCTTTGAAGACTTAATTGGTCATGACCATAATCAGTCATTACACTAATTGAAATCGTAATTGAGGAAGGCTTGTTGAGTTAGAACTGAAAGGTGTAATTTAACTTAAAAAAACAACTCATTGATGTGCGTTTTTTAGCAAAAGCGTGTGCAATTTTAAAAAGTATGGCCCTCATTCCGAGTTGATCGGTCGCAAGGCGAATTTAGCAGAGTTACACACGCTAAGCCGCCGCCTACTGGGAGTGAATCTTAGCTTCTTAAAATTGCGACCGATGTATTCGCAATATTGCGATTACTAACTACTTAGCAGTTTCAGAGTAGCTCCAGACTTACTCTGCCTGTGCGATCAGTTCAGTGCTTGTCGTTCCTGGTTGACGTCACAAACACACCCAGCGTTCGCCCAGGCACTCCCACCGTTTCCCCGGCCACTCCTGCGTTTTTTCCGGAAACGGTAGCGTTTTCAGCCACACGCCCCTGAAACGCCGTGTTTCCGCCCAGTAACACCCATTTCCTGTCAATCACATTACGATCGCCGGAGCGAAGAAAAAGCCGTGAGTAAAAATACTATCTTCATAGTAAAGTTACTTGGCGCAGTCGCAGTGCGAACATTGCGCATGCGTACTAAGCGGATTTTCACTGCGATGCGATGAAAAATACCGAGCGAACAACTCGGAATGAGGGCCAATGTGTAAATCTACGAGAAGTTTGGATTTTTACGATGAGCTTTGTGGTAATGCGATGGGTTCGCATTAGTGCGATGTCATTTGGCATACGCCTACTTTGTGTAGTACTGCATACGAAATAGCAAAAACACGTTGGGGGCGGATATTCGCTATTGTGCAACGTATTTGCAATTTTGCGAATATGTTGTGCGAACGAAAAAAATAGCGAACAACTCGGAATCACCCCCATAGATTCAAAAAGTTGCATGAAAATGCACCCGATAAAAAATGAGTTTAAACTCTACACAAACCGACTCAAACACGAATATTAGTAAATAAACCCCACGGATGCATATTCATTTCCTCGGATCAACGAATCCCTTGCAGCCCTGAAATCTGCCAAGTACTGTATTTCTCCATATTAGATTAAACCAGTCCAATTATGATGGCGCCAGAAAACAGGCAGAAAACGGCCTTTACCACTCCCATGGGACTCCATGAATTTAATCGAATGCCATTTGGATTGTGCAATGCCCTGGCGACATTCCAAAGAGTGATGGAACATTGCTTGGGGTATAGAAACTTCAAAATGGTATTAGGCGGCGACTATTTGATCACAGCGCTGCAAAAAATAGCTAGCGAGCGAACAACTCGGAATGACCCCCTCAGTACAGCACCTAACCCATAGTTAGAGGCATCAGTCTGTACAATGAACCTCCTTTTAAAATCTGGGGCCTGCACCAAAGGTGACTGGGCTAATGCAGATTTTAAAGCTACAAAGGCCTTCTCACAGTCCTCTGTCCAGTTAACCACCTGGGGCAATTTCTTTTTTGTCAAATCTTTCAGGGGTTTGGCTAATGTGCTGTAGTGTGGCCCAAATTTTTGATAGTACCCTGCAGTTCCTAAAAATGACATAAACTTCATTTTCATCTGAGGGGTAGGCCACGCAGCAATAGCCTCTACTTTGTCTGGTTCTGGATGGAGGATACTACCCCCTACCCGGTGCCCTAGATATTGCACCTCTCTCATGCCAAATTGGCATTTCTCTGGTTTCATTGTCAAACCTGCCCCAGTGATTCAGCCTAATACACTCTCCAGGTGGACCAGGTGTTCCTCCCTGGTCTGGCAGAACACTGCAATGTCATCCAGATAGACAACTGCGTGTCCCTCCTGGCCTTCCAGCAGGTCATTAACCAGGCACTGAAAGGACACAGGGGCATTCTTCATACCAAAGGGCATGACCAGAAACTCTAACAGCCCAAATGGGGTGATAAATGCAGACCACTCACGAGCCTCAGGTGACAATGGGATCTGCCAAAACCCTCTACTGAGATCGATGATGGTGATGTATTGTGCCTGCGC
The DNA here is from genome assembly GCF_028390025.1 of Pseudophryne corroboree. Taxonomy (NCBI): domain Eukaryota; kingdom Metazoa; phylum Chordata; class Amphibia; order Anura; family Myobatrachidae; genus Pseudophryne; species Pseudophryne corroboree. The sequence continues at coordinate 943,225,613 of NC_086444.1, read as the reverse complement.
AAGCTGATCAAGCAATTCATCTATCCTGGGTATGGGATATGCAGCAAATATAGTCGCGTTGTTTAACCTCCTATAGTCTACACAGAACCTGGTACCATCACACTTCTTTGGGACCAGTACCACTAGGGCAGCCCACAAACTGTGACACTTCTGTATAACACCCAGACGTAACATAAGATCAATCTAATTTTTCATTGCTTCCAGCACTTCTAGGGAAGCACGATATGCTGGTTGTCTGAGGGAAGTCTGATCACCTGTGTTCACTCCATGGGTAACCAAGCCTGTCTTCTCAGGTTTCCCTGTGAAGTGGGACTGATAAGGCTGTAGTGTCAGATAGCTGTTTCAGCTGCACTTCGGTCAATTCTTTACCATAGTGAGCCTGGGCCAGTAACCCCCCCCCCCCTTCCTTTGCAGCAGATGCTAAATCCATTAAGGGGTCAGGCTCCTGCTCACTCTCAGGCAAGCTGCACACAGCTAGCACACATGTACCTCTGTCATGATACTGTTTAAGCATATTGATGCGGTACACCTTCTGCCTCTTACTTCCCTTATCCATTTCCACTAGATAATTTGGTGTAGGGGCCTTCCCAGGCAGCCTGTAACATGTTCTTCCGCATAGGGATAAGATCCAGGACCTTTTGGCCCACCTCAAATATGCGTTCTCTAGTGCTGTGGTCATACCAAAGTTTCTGTCTCGTCTGTGCAGCCTTCAGGTTGCTCTGCGCCATTCCCATGAGGGACTGCATTTTCTCCCTGAATTGCATGACATAGTGCACTGCTTATGTTTCAGGGGTGATCAACTTTCCTTCCCATTGTTCCCTGACTAAGTCTAAGGGTCCTTGCACTCGCCTAGCATAGAGGAGTTCAAAGCACGAATATCCCATGGATTCTTGTGGCGCCTCGTGATACGCAAACAGGAGGTGCGGCAGGAACCTCTCCCAATCTCTCCCCTGGGACTCCACGAAGGTCCTCAACATTTGTTTCAGGGTCCCATCTCTCACCCAGTCCATTTGTTTGCAGGTGGTAAGCCGTCGCAATAAGATGATTCACCTGCATCCGTTTACAGAGGCTCTGCATGAGATCTGACATAAACTGGGTACATTGGTCAGTTAACATCTTTTGCAGGAACCCTACCCTGGAAAAGATAGATATGAGGGCATCAGCAACCTTATCTACCCGGATGGATGACAGAGCCACTGCTTCCGGATACAGGGTAGCATAATCCACTACTGTCAGTATGTACTTCTTCCCAGAGCTGCTGGAAATAGCTAGGGGCCCTATGATGTCTACAGCAACCCGTTTTAAAGGCTCTGAGATAACTGGTGAGGAGATCAGGGGGGGCCTTCCCCACATTCCTAGATTTCCCAACTAACTGGCAGGCATGACAGGAGCGACAGTAATCATGTATGTCATTTCCCATGCAGGGCCAGAAAAAATTGTGTGCCAAACGAGCTTGGGTTTTGCGCATACCCATATGTCCTGCTAAGGGAATCTCATGGCCAGCTTTCAGCAGCCCTTCCCTATACCTTTGAGTTACAACCAGCTGCTTACTAGGACCCCCATCTGGATCCTCCCCTTGGACATTTCCCTCTCAATACAAAAGTTAATTTTCCATAAAAATTTGTTCTGACCCCCCTTCCACGCCTGCCTGATTGAGCCTCTCCCTGACAGAAGCTAAACTAGGGTCAGTGCGCTGCTCAGCTTTGAAAGCATCACTTCTCATTACCTGATCAGGGTGAGGGAGCAACATTTGTATTTCACTGCCCCTTAGACTAGTCTCAGTGTTAGCAGATTGTACAGGAGAGGAGGGGGGTGGAGGAGAATCACCTTCTGGCGAAACAGGATCCCTGCATGCAGAGCTCCTGGTTGTGACAGCTAATATATTGCTATGTATAGTATTTGACTCAACCCCACATTTGCAACTTGACCCACTTCTGTCTGACCCGTTCCTTCCCTGGGGAACTGCAAAGGGTTATTGTCTCGTACACAAACATTGTCATCACTTTGCAAATCACAAACATTTGTACTCATGTTGGGTGGGTCAGCAGGGTTTACCTGGGGAAAAGCAGGGTTAGATTGTACCATTGCAGCCTTAACAACATCACTCTCAATTATATATGCAGTGTGCATCTTTCTCAAATCAGTCCCCAACAGTACGGCAGCAGGTAAATTGTCCAGCACCCCAATGTCCCGAATGCCTCTCCCAACTCCCCAGTCCAGGTACACCCAAACCATAGGCACCTCTGGGTGCAGCCCGCCCATTCCCCTTACAGCAATAGTCTTTCCTGGAATAATGGTATCGGGGTCCACTAGTGCTGGATGCACCTGTCTCAGGTCCGCCCCAGAGTCCAGCATCCCAAGTGTTAATTGTGTTCCTACCTTAACTGCTTGCAGGTTACCTCTGGGCCGATCTGGGAGTCCTTCCACAGACAGGACAGCGGGCACATGTTTCCCTGCTGGGCCCTCCACGGGAGATTTCTTCTTTTTGAGGCAAATAAAACTGAGGTGCCCCTCTTCACCACAATTAAAACACCTGCGGCAAGTTGCCAAAACAGTTTTTTTCCCAACTCCCCCAACAGATGCAGCGGACACTGGTTTAGTTGGAAAAGACTGTGGGGGTGATCCTGTGGGTCACCGTCCTCTCCACTCATCTTGCCCTGGCGCTCCCCAGCTCTTCTTTGCCACAGAAGCCCTGGTGCTGGTGTATTGGTCTGCCTGGGTGGCAGCCTCTTCAGATGACTTGGGGTTCCGATCCAGGACCCACTCTTTGACCTCAGCTGGGCAGAGTGTGATGAACTGCTCCTGGAGTATGAGTTCTTTCAGTTTATCATAGTCCTTCACTTGCAAGCCCTCAACCCATTGATGCAACAGGGTTGACAATTGCACTAACAGTCCCGCATAGGTATCAGAGGGACTGCGCTTTGAATCTCTAAACTTCTGTTGGTAAGCCACAGGGGTGATGTTGAAACGCTTTAGCATGGCTTTCTTAATTGCAGCATAATCACCATCCAGCTCCTGGGGAAGGTCTGCAAATGCTTTCAAGGCTTTTCGCCTCACCCCATGGGTAAAATAGATTGCCCATTGACTGGAGTCCAGTACAAACTGCCGGCAAGTTTTTTCAAAACTCCTGAAGAAAATATCCAGGTCACCATCTTTCTCTAACACCAGAAATTGATCATGCCGGGGCTTTTTCCTACCCAGGTAGGAAACTCTGGCCTCTGAGCCTCACCAGCTTTAGCTCGTACTCATGCTTGGCTTTGCGCTCTGCAGCCTCTCGTTCGGCTTTGCGCTCTGCATCCTCTCACTTGGCTTTGCACTCTTCAGCCTCAGCCTCTCATTCAGCTTTACACTCTGCAGCCTCTTGGTACTGCTGTACCAGCTGTAGAGGTGACGCATCATAGGTATCCCTCCTATATTTCAGTGCAGTTTGAAAATATTGGTCCAATGCAATATCGTCACTGGCACTAGTAGAGGGATCCGACATCTGCCTAGCAATGGTACCAGTATCTGTTGAAATATCCAAGGACAGAGGATTTCCCCCTACAGCATTTGTCTCAGTCTGATCCCTTTCCACATCCTGCCTCTGGTCGGCTTCTTGGAGTGCTTGGACTAGCTGATCCTTGGTCTTGTTGGTGCTGGCAATCCCTCTGTCCTCGCACAGCTCCACAAGGACATCCTTCCTCATTTGCTTATAATTGGACATCTTGGACCTCTCTTTTTACCAAATAAACAGATAGAAAAGAAAACCAAGAGAGGGGGTGGGGAACAGAAATTGCCTTTCACAATGACTCTTAAAATGATTATAAAGCTTTGAGTTCTGTTCTGGTGAAGTGGGGTTTCCCCTCAGGGAATTATTCACAAATTTGCTTACATTCTTATAAAGAAAACAATTATCAATCCCACACACTGCCAGCCACTTTGTCATGACCACCGGCCGATTCTCCAGATACGCCAATCCGAGAATCGCCATCCGTAACTACTGGATTACTTTAAGCACAGCAAAAAGATTTTAGCGACTAAACACAAGGCCATCTTCGCTTCGGCCTACACACACAATTATTAATATGTCACAAAATAGGTAACATGGACCATGAGCCTTGGGCATAAGAACACAAAACCAAAACAAGAAATTAGATGTTTAATTTCAAGAATATCTTCAGAGCTTTTAGTTACAAAAAAAGAGTTACAAACATTATGAGAAATATTTAAAAGTACACATAGATTAGGATACAATTTCAAATAAAACAAAGGGGAGGATAATTTCAGTAATCTAACTTACTCAACAGCAGGTAAGCTTTCTGTGTGGAGGGTTTTCACAATGTAAGAGATATAGTGCATTCCTAGTTCCTGGCTGCTTCCCTCAGAAATGAACAACACAGTGTGGGTGAGAGGTGCAGATATAACCACCTCACCGCTGCGGCCCCCACCTTTTCCTTAACTCTCTCAATGCTGTGTACCTGGGCAGTGAGAATCCAGATACCTTTGGGTTTTACTTATTAAACAGTTGTCTTCCTAAGTTTCAAAAGGTCAGCTTTCTTAACCTGGCCTGGCTTTTCTGTAATGTATTTTCTAACTATAGTTTATAGCTTCTCAGATAAGGGCCATAAACTAACCTCTGACTGGCCACTATACATCAAGTGTACACTACTCCCATATCTGTGTAGCTACGAGTTCACCTAGAGGACAGGCTGGCATTCATGTTTCACATCATACATTACATTATACATTTAGACATTACATACAGGTCTTATATTGCTGGATGCAAGTAAATGTCCCATTTTGCCACATAATGCAACATTCCCTTAAAAAGGAGTCAGACTGACAAATTTATGCATGTGCACCAATGTACAAAGATTCAATTGAATTGTGTTAATTCAGGGTGAATTTCAGTACTGAAAAGGGGTATAATATACTAATTGTTCAACATTTTACTCAAATGAATAATTTATGTGTACAATTTTCTTGAATGTTATATTACTAACCTTGATTTAGGTTGTTTCAGGTTAACCCCAGTGAAAGAAGCCGTTGCGTCAAAATATCCAGTTTAATAAAATGTGTTCTTCGTTCTGAAGCAAAGTTGTGTGAAATTCTAAACAGCTTTATTAATTTCGTGCTTTAAAAAGTAGTCAAGTTGACATATTGAAATTGTGTGATTTCCGTGAAATATCTTGTTACGTTGAGCTTCGTGACCATTTCCTTTCCATCTCACAATAAGCTGTAGATACCTGTGAAGAAACCGAAGGAGAAAAAAGTAATTTACCTAAAGCCTAACTTTATACTTACCTAACTATCCTACTATTTGCAACAGTTTACAAATAACATTCAATAAGAACTCTACGATTATCACAAGGTAAAGTTAAAAAAAAAAATCACTTAGCTTGTTCTACAGAGGAGGGCGGGTCCAAGCATCTGCTCTCTGAACAAAAGGTCATGTGACTGCTTGGACCTGCTCTCAGGAAGATTTTTCTACATCGATGGCAAAACTGTGAGTGGCCATTGATGTTCACCAACTTTGATATGGGAGGCCATCGATGGTTTCACCCACTGATGGTCATCCCTGTTACTTCAGTGAATGAACCACGGACCAATCACAGCCCAGGGGTGGGGGTTCATGGGTGTCGGGGGCAGAGCTATGCAAAAAATAAATATATATTAGTTTAAGCTGTGCCATCGATGGAGGAAAACCATCTGGTTCTCTCCTATTGATGGCAAAAGCATTCAACCTTTGCCATAAACCATCGATGATTAGGAATCATTGATAGTCGATGGGCATCCTTACTCTCTCTGACAGAAGTCTTACAGCTATCCTATATTGTCCTGCAATAATGTGATAGGAGAGACACTAAACGGTGTGAGGTGAGTGTAAAAATTTTTTTTCTTTCTACCTCAGCATTTGAGGAAAAAGTCACTACCTGCTGGTAGTGACTTTGATCACTGCCACTGTTTATTATGATTAAAATAAATAAATATTTTTTGTTAAGTAAGTGGAATAAATTTTTTTGTTTCAACCTCAGAGTCTGAGGTACAAATCACTGCCAAAAGAGAGACTATTCAGGGATGCCTTTCAGGCAGAAATGTATCTGTTCCTGAAGTTGCCCGCAGGCAGCAAACATAAGGTGCAAAAGTGAATGTGGAAAAACATTCACACAGGGATGAGTGTTCAGGCCAAATCGATCCTTCCCTGAAATTGCCTGCAGGCGGCAAAGCATCAGGCGCAAAGTTGAATGTGGAAAATAATTCACAGGGTTGCCTGTTCAGGCAAACAGATCCTTCAATAAAATTGGGCCTAATTCAGACCTGATCGCAGCAGCAATTTTTTTAGCTAATGGTCAAAACCATGTGCACTGCAGACGGGCAGATATAACCTGTGCAGAGAGAGTTAGATTTGGGTGGGGTGTGTTCAAACTGAAATCTAAATTGCAGTGTAAAAATAAAGCAGCCAGTATTTACCCTGCATAGAAACAATATAACCCACCCAAATCTAACTCTCTCTGCAAATGTCATATCTGCCACAACTGCAGTGGACATGGGGGGTCATTCCGAGTTGTTCGCTCGCTAGCAGATTTTAGCAGCATTGCACACGCTAGGCTGCCGCCCTCTGGGAGTGTATCTTAGCTTAGCAGAATAGCGAACGAAAGATTCGCAGAATTGCGAATAGAAAATTCCTAGCAGTTTCTGAGTAGCTCCAGACCTACTCACAGATTGCGATCAGCTCAGGCCGTTTCGTTCCTGGTTTGATGTCACAAACACGCCCTGCGTTCGGCCAGCCACTCCCCCGTTTCTCCAGACACTCCCGCGTTTTATCCTGGCATGCCTGCGTTTTTCCGCACACTCCCAGAAAACGGCCAGTTTCCGCCCAGAAACACCCACTTCCTGTCAATCACACTCCGATCAATTCAACAATGAAAAATCTTCGTTCAGACGTGAGAAAATCTGCTAAGTTTTGTGCTAAAATACTTAGCATGCGCATTTTTGCCTTAATCGCTCCGTTGCGAAAATCGTCAAAGAGTGAACAACTCGGAATGACCCTCATGGTTTTGCTAATTAATTAACAAATTTGCTGCTGCAATCAGGTCTGAATTAGGCCCATTGTCAGAGGGTGACAATCAGTGTCGGACTGGGGCATGAAGGGCCCACCGGGGTAAAATACACAATTGTCTTTTGCAGTGTAATGCAACATATCTACCATGTATAATACAAGGGCACAGTCTATTACCTGATCCCTAGAGGAAGGAGTGGGCCCTGTACCCCTGTGGCCCACAGGGGTACAGGGGAAACCACCGGTGGGCCGCCCTGAGGCAGGGCGGCCCACCGGTGGTTTCCCCTGTACCCCTGTGGGCCAGTCCGACCCTGGTGACAATGCAAACATGTCCGTACAAAACACATTTCTCATGCCGGTAGCTGGCAAAGTACCATTGGCCGAAGCTGGCATTATTAGGGCCCCCGTTAAGACAGAAGGGGTGCCAGCACTATGCCCCACTATTAAACTCTTTTGAGTATGTAAGTCTAGCATGTCTCTCATCACTGGACTGTGGGCTTAATTCAGACCTGATCACTCGCTAACAGGTTTTTGCTGCTAGCAGGGGAGTGTATTTTAGCTGTGCAAGTGTGCGAACGCATGTGCAGCCGAGCAGTACAAAAAGATCCTTTGCAGTTTCTGAGTAGCCCGGGACTTACTCAGCCACTGCGATCACTTCAACCTGTCCGGGACCGGAATTGACGTCAGACACCTGCCCTGCAAACGCTTGGACACACCTGCGTTTTACCAACCACTCCCAGAAAATAGTCAGTTGACACCCACAAATGCCTTCTTTCTGTAAATCTTCTTGCGATTGACTGTGCGAATGGATTCTTTGTAAAACCCATCGCACAGCAACGATCTGCTTTGTACCTGTGCGACACTCCTGACCATTGCGGTGCATACGCAAGCACGGTTCTGACCTGATCACAGCACAGCGAAAAAAGCTAGCGTGCGATCAGGTCTGAATTACCCCCTGTGAGTAAGACTAGGTGACTAGGTCCTTGAAGAGGCAAGTATAGTGACATAAAAACAGCCAGCGTGGCACTAGCAGCCAAGATCTCCCACGAAATTATATAACTTACATTGGAAGCTTAGTCAGATGTATACAAGTTTGCCCAGCTAGCCTCTAGAGCAAACCTAGTTAAAGACAGTAGGGCAGTACGGATGGTATAATGGTTAGCATTGCTGCCTCACAGCACTGAGTTCATGGGTTAGATTCCCACCATGACCCTAACCGTGTGGAGTTTGTATATTCTCCCCATACTTGCATGGGTTTCCTCCGGGTACTCTGGTTTCCTCCCACAATCCAAAAATATAACGGTAGGTTAATTGGATCCCAACAAAAATTTAACCGTAGCGTGAATGTGTGTGTGTACATGTGGTAAGGAATATAGGGGGTCATTCCGAGTTGATCGCTCGCTGCCGATTTTGAAAAATGCCATTTATGCGCATGCGTATGCCCCGCAATGCGCACGTGTGACGTACGTGTATAAAGCCCTTTGTGGTTGTGCTCAGTTTCTAGCGAAGTTTTACTTCACACTGGTGACCGCTAGAAGATTGACAAGAAGGGGGCGTTACTGGGTGTCTGAAAAAACGCAGGCGTGGTGTTCGCTGGGCAGGTGTATGACATCAAATCAGGACACGAATAGGCTGAAGTGATCACAAGTGCTGAGTAGGTTCAGAGCTACTCAGAAACTGCACAAACTGTTTTTGCAGAGCTCGGCTGCACATGCGTTCGCACTTCTGCTAAGCTAAAATACACTCCCCAGTGAGAGGCAGCATAGCGTTTGCATGGCTGCTAAAAACTGCTAGCGAGCGATCAACTCAGAATGACCCCCATAGATTGTAAGCTCCACTGGGGCAGGGACTGATGTGAATGGCCAATTTTTCTTTGTAAAGTGCTGCGGAATATGTTTGCGCTATATAAATAACTGGTAATAAATAAATAAAGATGGCAAATGAGTTTTAAGCAGTTATGCATGGCTCCAAGATGTACCTGCACTATTTGCCATCATGTTGACTCTTCTTTTGGGTGATAAGACTCAAATCAACCCCATGGACTAAATGAAGGCAAATTCAGTTTTAAAATAACTGATCCTGAAGGTCCTTTGCTTTTTGTTCTGAAAGCCTGATTCTACCATAGCTGGTAAATTAAGCAGCGTGAGACCTGTCAGTAGAGATGTGCGGGTTCGGATTTATTGGTTCTTACCGTCAAAATGAATGCGAGTTTGGATTTATCTGGATTTTTCTTATTGGCTATTCAAAACATGTGACATCCAAGAGCTTATATGATGCCATTTTGAGATCCAGGTAAATCCTTTAGGAGCTGTAGGCTTTTTCTACATATTAGAGTCTCTAGTAGCTTCTAAATATTTGCTGCTCAAAGCCATTAGTAGAGCCACCCTCATTACTGGTGAAGGGCTCGCTGGTCGCCCAGATCTAGACTAATGAGGTCACTTGACATACCCATTTTGGTAGACACAGAACTATTTGGCCCAGATTTCATAGGTGAAGTCAGAGCTCACTACGAGGTTCCTAAATTATGCTCAAGGAATTGCAGCCCCTTGCTAGACAAATCTTGGCAACAGAGGAAAATAGATTTGGCAGACCCAGCCTTCTTGGGCCGGACAATTAATTTCCTGCAGTATATACAGTAGGTCAAATAACAAATTCAGAATAGAGCTAAATGTAAAGGCCCTGAATAAACACTTACAAGACAGAAGGTTCTGGATGAAAGGGCTAGCAGATATCCCTTTTTCTTTTGGTCAGAAATTGATTTTGCCCCTAAATAGACCTATGGGAGGTTTCCCATTTGGTCTCGGTTCACCATATACATAGGCAGCTTTGCTATTTTATAATGAGACCAGCTGTTTCAGTGGACTGTAATGGTGTTCAAACTCTCAATAGCACCTTACACCTGCACACACATTTAATAAAAGTAGTAGTTTCATGTTATGTTAAAACCTTTGTCATCTTGTCAGAAAGAAGTCACCAGCGTAATAGACCAGGATATATTAATTAGTCAACAAGGTCTAACTCTGTCTATCCTGGCAGCTCAGATTTTCCATAAATTTGTTAAAATCCATTCTGACTCCTTTCCAAACATAGAAAATATCTCATCTTTCTCTGTGACAGCTCTTCCAAAGAAAGTGGTAAGAATTACATTTCACTGATAGTTCAACATCAGAATATACACTTAGACAAAGTTATTAGAAAAGTGAAGGATGTGCACCTACGGATCTTCCATGTTTCCCTACACAATTGGGGATCATTCACTCAAAACTAAGCAATGAGAAGAAGATAGTCCACAATGGAGTAGTAGGCTGATTTTAATCTGTTCAAGCTAAGGCTTATACCTCAAAGCTTTAATTCCCAGTTACTTATGGGAATTTGCAGTTGAAATTTGCCTGGATGTCCTTTCTGCTCTGAACAGGATGGTATGGCTAGGTCTCTGTAACAAAAGCCCTAGTGATTAAGGAATGAGATATTCGAAGGCTGTTCACCTGATTTTCGGGAATGTTCCCTTAAATTAATATTACAATTATTGGTTCAAAACTTTGGCAGTTCCTAGAATAAATCATTTTGCAAATCCTTTCTATAGCTCAGCTTCCTGTCTTTGTACCCAGAGTGTGGAAACAGGGAGCATGGTCATAACTTTTTCTCCTATATGTCCCTCTGCCACCTGCTTTTCTGCTGAAGATGTTGCACAAAATGAAAGCAGGCAGGTATTCCAATTATTCCTGGTTTATCCTATAGATTATAAGCTTGTGAGCAATCCTTCCTACTTCTATGTCTGTCTCTTTTTTCCCCCAGTTGTGTTACTATTACTGTTGTTCTAATTGTAAAGAGCAACGGAATAAGAGCAATGAAAATAAATCATCTCTGGCCATACAGAGAGGATAAACAGCTAGTTGTGTAAAGTACCCTAAATTCCTCTAGGCCTCTCCAAAGACTACTTCTAGAGATCTCCAGATCTCCTGGACGAGTTGTCACCATACATGTGGATAATGATATTAGTGGGCTACTAAAGCAGGGTACGCACCAGGATGATGTGTTTCCCACCGATAGTGCTACACAATGTAATGATATATTGTGCCGCCATACTTGCTGCACAATCTGGTGTAAGATGGCGTGATGTGTGATTACTGCATTAATGTAACTACCTGTAGTTGTTCATTGCTTTGTCCCACTATACGATGCATGATATATAATTTCGATACAAATTGTGATGGTATAGCTTACAATATCGCTTACTGTGTACCCAGCTAAGATTGGCTTATACAGTAGTCCTTATCAATGCCTCACTGAGGCCATGCAAGGATAGATATTCTGCCATTATTAGAGAATTTAATGCATGGCATAGTACTGCTAATACAGCTAGATCAACTTCTCTACCTTCTGCACTTTCTAACTGCCAAGTATGAAGTAGGCCTAGAATCTGCCACCATCTGCTTTTACAGTGCAGCTCTTACCTTATTATCATCAAAGATAACTGAACGGATTTAGTATGAAATACTTACAATCAAAATCCCGACAACAATTGACCGATGGTCAAAATCCCGACTAGGTCAAAATACTGACAAGGTCAAAATACCGACATTTAAAATGTTGATGGGTCAAAAAGTCAACATGAGTTTTTCATTATTTTTTGTGTGTATGTCGACATAGGTCAGCATGCTTCATGCACGGTGCCTAACTGTGCTCGGATTACTATTATATTGCCCCTCCAGGTCCACTGGGATGGTAAAGTATGAACAAGTCGGTTTCAATGAAAAACTCATGAAAAAGTCATGTTGACTTTTTGACCTATCCACATTTTAAATGTCGGTATTTTGACCTTGTCGATATTTTAAATGTCAGTATTTTGACCTAGTCGGGATTTTGACCTAGTCTCGATTTTGACTGTCAGTCAATGGTTGTCGGGATTTTGACCATCGGGATTTTGATTGAATGCAAATTGACCGCATCCCAACTGAAGCCATGTTTTTCCTACCCAGTGCTATTAATCCACAGTATTCTAGTACTTGGAATATAGAACCTATTCTGACCTTGAACATAAGTTCAGAGAGTGTACTTTTATTAAGGAAATTTACAGTGCTTCACTTTTTCCACATTTTGTTATGTAACAGCTTTTTTCGAAAATGGAATAAATTAATTTTTTCCCTCAACATTCTACACACAATACCCCATAATGATAACGTGAAAAAAGTTTTTATTTTTATTTTTGCAAATGTATTAAAAAATAAAATAAATTATAATGTACATAAGTATTCACAGCCTTTGCTATGAAGGTCAAAATTGAGCTCAGGTGCATCCTGTTTCCACTGATTATCCTTGAGATGTTCCTACAGCTTAATTGGAGTCCACCTGTGGTAAATTCAGTTGATTGGACATGATTTGAAAAGTCACACACCTGTCTATATTAGAGATGTGCGGCGGGCACTTTTCGTGTTTTGTGTTTTGGTTTTGATTCTAATTCCCCGCTCGTGTTTTGGTTTTGGATTCGTTTTGCCAAAACCACCCTTCCGTGTTTTGGTTTTAGTTTTGGATGTCGATGATTTTTAAAAAAAACATAAAAACAGCTAAAATCACAGAATTTGGGGGTAATTTTGACCCTACGGTATTATTAACCTCAATAACATTCATTTCCACTCATTTCCAGACTATTCTGAACCCCTCACACTTCACAATATTGTTTTTAGGCCAAAAGGTTGCACCAAGGTGGCTGTATGACTAAGCAAAGCGACACAAGTGTGCAGCACACAAACACCTGGCCCATCATGGAATGGCACTGCAGTGGCAGACAGGATGGCACTTAAAAAACCTAGGCCCCAAACAGCACATGATGCAAAGAAGAAAAAGAGGTGCAAGATTGAATTGTCCTTGGGCCCTCCCACCCTTATGTTGTATAAACAGGACATGCATACTTTAACAAACCAATCATTTCACGACAGCGTCTGCCACACAACTGTGGCTGAAATTACTGGTTTGTTTGGGCCCCCACCAAAAAAGAAGCAATCAATCTCTCCTTGCACAAACTGGCTCTACAGAGGCAAGATGTCGACCTCATCCTCTGATTCCTCACCCATTTCACTGTATGTACATCCTCCTCCTCAGAGAGTATTAATTCGTCCCCAATGGAATCCACCATCACAGGTGTACTGTGTACTTTCTGGAGGCAACTGCAGGTCAAGGTCTTCCCGAAGGAATTTATAATTCATTTTGATGAACATCATCTTCTCCACATTTTGTGGAAGTAACCACTCCTACGCCGATCGCTGACAAGGTTACTGGCTGCACTAAACACTTTTTCGGCGTACACACTGGAGGGGGGCAACTTAGGTAAAATAAAGCCAGTTTGTGCAAGGGCATCCAAATTGCCTCTTTTTCCTGCCAGTAGACATTTCAGTAATTGCTGGCAGGTCCTTTACTCCGGACCAGTTGTCAGCACTCGCTCCTGACTGCCCTGCATCACCGCCAGCGGGTGGGCTAGGAAATCTTATCCTTTTCCTCGCAGCCCCAGTTGCGGGAGAAAATGAAGGAGGAACTGTTGACGGGTCACGTTCCGCTTGAGTTGACAATTTTCTCACCAGCAGGTCTTTGAACCTCTGCAGACTTGTGTCTGCCTGAAAGAGAGATACAATGTAGGCTTTAAACATAGGATCGTGCACGGTGGCCAAAATGTAGTGCTCTGATTTCAACAGATTGACCACCCTTGAATCCTGGCAAAGCAAATGAAGGGCTCCATCCACAAGTCCCACATACTTTGCGGAATCGCTTCCTCCTTCAATTTCTTCAGCTGCTTCTGCAAAAGCCTGATGAGGGGAATGACCTGACTCAAGCTGGCAGTGTCTGAACTGACTTCACATGTGTCAAGTTCGAAGGGATGGAAAACCTTGCACAAGATGGAAATCATTCTCCACTGCACTTGAGTCAGGTGCATTCCCCCTCCTTTGCCTAAGTCGTAGGTGGATGTATAGGCTTGAATGGCCTTTTGCTGCTCCTCCATCCTCTGAAGCATATAGAGTGTTGAATTCCACCTCGTTACTGTCTCTTGCTTCAGGTGATGGCAGGGCAGGTTCAAGAGTGTTTGATGGTGCTCCAGTCTTTAGCTGAATGCCGAAAGTGGCCCACAATTTTTCGGGCCACCGACAGCATCTCCTGCACGCCCCTGTCATTTTAAAAAAGATTCTGCACCACCAAATTAATTGTATGTGCAAAACATGGGACATGCTGGAATTTGCCCAGGTGTAATGCACGCACAATATTGGTGCCGTTGTCCGATATCACAAATCCCCAGGAGAGTCTAAGTGGGGTAAGCCATTGTGCGATGATGTCCCTCAGTTTCCATAAGAGGTTGTCATCGGTGTGCCTCTTACGGAAAGCGGTGATACATAGCGTAGCCTGCCTAGGAACAAGTTGGCGTTTGCGAGATGCTGCTACTGGTGCTGCTGCTGTTGTTGCTGCGGGAGGCCATACATCTACCAAGTGGGCTGTCACAGTCATATAGTCCTTAGACTGCCCTGTTCCACTTGTCCACATGTCTGTGGTTAAGTGGACAGTTGGTACAACTGAATTTTTTAGGACACTGAGGACACTTTTTCTGACATCTCTTCATTCTCAGTATCGCCTGCCTAGTGAAATGGAAGCTAGATGGGATTTGATACCGGGGACACAGTACCTCAAACAATTCTCTAAGTTCCACTGAATGAATGGCGGATACCGGACGTACGTCTAACACCAATATAGCTGTCAAGGCCTCAGTAATCCGCTTTGCAAAAGGCTGACCGCTGTCATATTTCATCTTCCTCACAAAGGACTGTTGGACAGTCAATTGCTTAGTTGAAGTAGTACAAGTGGTTTTCCGACTTCCCCTCTGGGATGACGATCGACTCCCAGCAGCAACAATAGGAGCGGCGGCAGCAACAGCAGGCGTACCACTCAAAGATCCTCCGGAGGAATCCCGGTTAGGAGAGGACCCCTCAGTCTTGCCAGTGACACGGCCTGCAGGACTACTGACGATTCTGACGGAGGAGGAAGTTGACGTTGAGGGAATTGGTGGTGTGGTTTGCAGGAGCTTGGGTACAAGAGGAAGTAGGGATTTAGGTGTCAGTGGACTGCTTACGCTCTTACCCAAAGTTTCACAACTTGACACTGACTTCTGATGAATGCGCAGCAGGTGACATATAAGGGAGGATGTTCCTAGGTGGTTAACATCCTTACCCCTACTTAATACAGATTGACAGAGGCTACACACGGCTTGACACCTGTTGTCTGGATTTGTGGAGAAATAATTCCACACTGAAGAGGTGGCTATTTTGGTATTTTGCCCAGGCATCACAATGGACTTATTCATCCCACAGACAACAGGTGTCTCCCCCAGTGCCTGATTTAAACAAACCACATCACCATTAGAATCCTCATTGTCAACTTCCTCCTTAGCGCCAGTAACACCCATATCCTCATCCTGGTCTACTTCAACAGTGACATCTTCAGTTTTAATATCAGAAACTGGACTGTGGGTGCTACTTCCAGCACTTGCAGAGGGCATGCAAATGGTGGAAGGAGCCACCTCTTCCCGTACAGTGTTGGGAAGGTCAGGCATTGTAACCGCCGACACGCTTGGACTCTCCTTGGGGATTTGTGATACCATCTTAGAACGCACAGTTATTTGCTGTGCTTTTGCCAGCTTAACTCTTATCATTTTTCTAGCGGGAGGATGAGGGCTTCCATTGTCATGTG
This sequence comes from Pseudophryne corroboree, assembly GCF_028390025.1. Classification (NCBI taxonomy): domain Eukaryota; kingdom Metazoa; phylum Chordata; class Amphibia; order Anura; family Myobatrachidae; genus Pseudophryne; species Pseudophryne corroboree. The sequence continues at coordinate 943,209,850 of NC_086444.1, read as the reverse complement.
AAGCTGAACCACTAGTCATGAACATAGGCCAGGGCATTAGCCGTTCCTTGCCACTCCATGTCGTAAATGGCATATTGGCAAGTTTACGTTTCTCCTCAGACCATTTAAATTTCTTTTTTTGGGTCTTTTTACTGAACTTTGGCTTTTTGGATTTTACATGCCCTCTACTATCACATTGGGTATCGGCCTTGGCAGACGACGTTGATGGGATTTCATCGTCTATGTCATGACTAGTGGCAGCAGCTTCAGCAGTAGGAGGAAGTGGTTCTTGATCTTTCCCTATTTTATCCTTCAAATTTTTGTTCTCCATTATTTTTCTGGAGTTATATAACAATATGCGGTACAGGAGAGCGTACCTCTACACCAGACAGGGCAAACCCTGTGAAAATTATTTGGATTAAATATTAATAACCCCTTTATTTGGAGTAAATAAATACAGCACAGGACAGCACCACTGAACTTATATGGCAGCACCACTGGACTGGACTTATACGAAATTATATGGATTTATAAGGAATTATACGGCAGGATCACTGGATTTATACGGCAGTACCGCCAGACCTATACGGCAGTATCAATAGACATATACGCCAGTACCACTGGAATTATATGGCAGGATCACTGGAATTATATGTCAGGATCACTGGATTTATACAGCAGTACCGCTGGACATATACGGCAGTGTCAATGGACATATAAGCCAGTATCACTGGACATATACGGCAGTATCAATGGACTGGATTTATACGCCAGTACCACTGGAATTATATGGCAGGATCACTAGAATTATACGGCAGGATCACTGGATTTATACGGCAGTACCGCTGGACATATACGGCAGTATCAATGAACATATACGGCAGTATCACTGGACATATACGGCAGTATCACTGGACTGGACTTATACGCCAGTACCACTGGAATTATACGGCTGGATCACTGGATTTATACGCCAGTACCACTGGAATTATACGGCAGGATCACTGGAATTATACGGCAGGATCACTGGATTTATACGGCAGTACCACTGGAAATATACGCAGTATCAATGGACATACACGGCAGTATCACTGGACATATATACGGCAGTATCACTGGACTGGATTTATACACCAGTACCACTGGAATTATACGGCAGGATCACTGGAATTATACGGCAGGATCACTGGATTTATACGCCAGTACCACTGGAATTATAGAGCAGCACAGGGACACCACCACTAGACTGATGCAGCACAACACAGCACCACTGCAAAGAACTGGACATATACAGCAGCACTGGACATATGGCAGCAGAGGACATCGCTACTGTGACTGGACTGATGCAGCACAACACACCACCACTGGACTGATGCAGCACAACACAGCACCACTGGACTGGACTTATACAGCAGCACTGGACATATTCAACCAAGCAAATATATAATTACCACATTAATGGACAAACTTGAAAACAGGGGCCAAAGCCTCTGAATTTGTACCCCCTTCTCCATTTTCATGGGATTAAGATAATCTCGGATTTAATGCTGGGATGCAAATAAACTGGTGTATATCACAGGATCAAGATTGGATATTTTAGAATCCACAGAGTCTGGAAACTTATTTTGTGAAAATTTTTCCCATTTTTTTATTGCATTTTTATTTACATATTTTGTGACAGACAGAGCCATCCCTAGCCAATTTGATGCCCTATGCAAACTTTTTGGCTGTTGCCCTCTCGCACTGCCGCTAATTCTGCATCTGACCCAGCAACACTCAGGCAGTGGGGCCCACTGGGGGTGGGGGGGGGGGGTTCCCTGTGCCCCTGTGGGCCAGTTCAACCCTGCATAATGCCACACAGTAATGCCCATAATACACATAATTCCACACAGTAAGGCATCTTACACATATGCCCCACATTAGTAATGTCCATAATACACATAATGCCACACAGTAATGCACCTTACACATATGCCCCACATTAGTAATGCCTATAATACACATTTTTCCACACAATAATGCACCTTACACATATGTGAATGTAAATGCTGGTGGGTCCTAATGTGCGCAAAATAGCGGCAGCCCACTGGAATAATGCAAACGGAGACCTTCTCCACAATCCCCAATATGCAATGTATATGTAAAGAAAAAAGCAATATTCTATAGGAGCCAACTATATAGAAAGGATTGGTATACGTTCCTTTATGAGTCTTGGAATAGGGCAAAATCTCAGGATGTGTGGTCTTTCTTCTTCCTCTTTTACAGCATTCATCAAGCCGTCCCCATCAGAAGAAATCCTCCCATTGTACCGTGTGTTAAAATGACAGGAAAAAATTGTATAGTGTAATACAATTTATTTAAAGGATGCTCAGTTATTTAATGAAAAACACAGTCCCCCTCAGGAAATCCTGGGTGGAGAGTTCAAAACAATTACCAGCTAAAAATGTAAAATGTGCATGTAAAAATCCTTAAAAACACCACGTCCTCCTCCCCAGAATGAACACTCAGAGTTCTTGGAAACAACTTAGGTGAAGGTATGGTTGGCTTAATTACCAGAAATCCCTGGAGATCAGACAGAAGATGTAAAACCAGTTCTGCGACCCGGACTCGCTTGCTGGACCTCTGACTCCTCCTGGCAAAATGCAGACCCTCCGTCACCGCTGTTGTGCCCCACCAACGCGTTTCAACCCTTTACACGGGTCTTTTTCAAGGTGCTGAGTGTATTGCTCCCTGTATGTTTGATATTTAAACTACCAACCTCCAATCAAATCGTCCTGTTACCTGTTAAGTGATCCCAGCTGTGTATCACTGTGTTTCCGTCCTGGTAGTTGTAACTCCGCCCCCTTGTTCCCATGGAGACGGTCCGGCATTCGTTTTCTACCCTGTAATAAATGCCCATTGGAATTTCTCCTGTCCTTCTCGATGGTTCTTTCTTGGATTCTCTAATAGTTTCCCCCTATCCAGGGAGTTTACTGTACCCAGGGCATTATCTATTATTGTTGGAGCGTATCCACTTTTTTTAAATCTGGACGTGAGCTGATCCGCCTGTTGTTGATATATGTTTCCATCCGTACAATTCCGTTTGACCCGTTTTAACTGGCCCCCAGGTATACTGTTTAGCCAGTTGCTGTGATGGCAACTGGTAGGATTAATATACACCTGAGAGTCAGTTGATTTGGTGTATGTCCTTGTTTTAAATGTTCCGTTGTCTACATAAATAGTTAAATCCAAAAAATTAATTGATTTGGTGCTACTTTCAAATGAAAATTGTATATTCAGATCATTTGTATTAAGATAGACAAAAAATTAATTAAGGAGTTCAATGCCTCCCTTCCATACAAATAGCACACTTTCCGCTATGCACTACATGGGACTATATGTCATTTTCACAACAAACCCACTAACAGAGAAGCCGTCGGGTAGTGACCAGGATATGTGTACATGGACACCATGGTAACCGGAACAAGGAGGAAGTGTGGTTTGTTTACGATCACTAAGGCAACTAGGTAAAGAGAATCGATGCGGAAGGAGTACGCAGTCTGTCCACTGTCACCAGGGCAACCACACTAGGCAGGAAGTGACGTGTCGTGACTAGTCATAGGAAGCCACAGGAGACGGAAGACAATAACAGCTGTGAGACGGATCACCAGGGAGACGCGGCGGTTAGCGCTGACGTCACCACTAGAACATCGACGCCGGTCCGTCTCCATGGCAACAAGGGGGCGGAGCCATGACAACCTTCTGAAGTCACCACTAGAAAACGAATGCCGGACCGTCTCCATGGGAACAAGGGGGCGGAGTTACAACTACCAGGACGGAAACACAGTGATACACAGCTGGGATCACTTAACAGGTAACAGGACGATTTGATTGGAGGTTGGTAGTTTAAATATCAAACATACAGGGAGCAATACACTCGGCACCTTGAAAAAGACCCGTGTAAAGGGTTGAAACGCGTTGGTGGGGCACAACAGCGGTGACGGAGGGTCTGCATTTTGCCAGGAGGAGTCAGAGGTCCAGCAAGCGAGTCCGGGTCGCAGAACTGGTTTTACATCTTCTGTCTGATCTCCAGGGATTTCAGGTAATTAAGCCAACCATACCTTCACCTAAGTTGTTTCCAAGAACTCTGAGTGTTCATTCTGGGGAGGAGGACGTGGTGTTTTTAAGGATTTTTACATGCACATCCTGAGATTTTGCCCTATTCCAAGACTCATAAAGGAACGTATACCAATCCTTTCTATATAGTTGTCGCCTATAGAATATTGCTTTTTTCTTTACATATACCTTACACATATGACCCACATGAGTAATGCCCATAATACACATAATTCCACACAGTAATACACCTTACACATATGCCCCACATTAGTAATGCTATTAGCTTTTTTTAAATAAAACTTTTACTTGCTGGCTTGCTTGCAGTCAGTGTGTGTGCCCATCGAGCTGGATCCATGACTGCATTTTGTGAGATGGGGATGACAAGAGTGGGTGCGTACGTGCTTGCACTCGCACCCATTAAAGGGGCACCCGTACAAGAGATCTGACCTCACAGGGTATGCTGTCCTTTGCAAGCCTCCACCTTTATTTTTGCTTGTTGGTTGGACACAGATAGCAGCAATGTCCAGATACTGCCATACTTGCTGGTTATACAAAAAGACCAGTATCAAACATGTAGCAACTGTAATTTTTCTCTTCACTGTTCATTGTGTTTGCTGGTGTCTGTTACTCCCGGCAACTGCATGCCCTTTATTTTATACTGCTGGAGCAATATGCTCTGCTCTCCAGTCTGACACATCTGAAAGTCACGCTGCACTGATGTTTAATATAGAAATAGCGCAACACAACTTACTGACCACGTTACAGTGCTGGATGGCAGGGGAATTTTATGGCATAGACTGACTGAGAAATAAAGTATGGAGAAAACACTGCCCATGTTATGTCCCTGAAGACACCTGGGGTTTGCATAGGGATAAGGGACACACACAGAATGGCAGGGTCCCCCTCCCCCATGTGCACAAGCAGTATAGGTGATGTCAGATTTATGTCGAGCAGTCTTCCAAAATACACATGTGGTATCATAAGAAGCCATCCAGTAATAACCTTATATAGTCAGTGAAAATGTCACAGGTCCAGGAATTGCAGTTACCGGGCTTCTACTGTCTGAAGTCTCACAAGTCAGGGGCATTCAAGCATGTCAGAGGTAGTTTAAGGGACTGTCTGCATTTTATTTGACAAACGTAATAAGCAGTGTGCACAAGTACAGTACTGATTGAATACATTTGGAAAGTAACAGATAGTTTGCAGACTGTTCCTCCCAGCATGAGATACTGCAGGGATTTCTTGGATGCCCCTGGACATGCTTGGATTCTCTAGGTAAATGCTTAGCCTGCCTATAGCTAAGGCCGGCTCTGGTGACAGATGCCTTATTTTTGTTTTTCACGCATGTGAGCATACCTGTTGTGTGTCTTGTTTATTTTTTACATATTTAATTTTGAAATAAAGCAGGCCCTTAAATGTTTTAGCAGCCCCTCCTGAGCCCCCACAGCAGCCCCGGATGGGGAAAGTTGAGTTTGATTCGGGTGGGTTAGGTACAGTACTAAGCAGGACTGTGCAGTGAATTTTTTTGTTATTGAGCAACTGACCTAGTGGAGCTTACCACTCTACAGGTGAAAAGCATTTCATACTCTAAGTAGGACTGTGGGAGGAATCAATGCGAACCTATGTGCCCACAGCATGCCTCACCCTGGCAAGCCAGACATCTTCCTGGCTGTAAGCCAACATGGGCAAACTGGGCAAAATACAGTAACTGTTTATGCCTCACAGGAGCTCCTTGCCCATCTAGTGCTGCAGTGCAATGGAAAGCTGATGCAATGCAAGATCACTGAAACTCTGTTCTTCTAACAACGCGAGGTCTTGCGATAACCCTACGCAGCCCTTAGGAAAAGAACCCTGTACAACAAATTAGCATCTTGTAAATAATCCCAAAATGTGGAGCATTAATAATAAATCAAAATTAAGGTTGACTAATTGGAGCCATTCAATTGAGTGAGTCACTAACATGAAATAATTGAGAAGAACCTCTCTCTAATGCACCAGCAGAAAATCTTTTTCCTCTCTGGCAGTTGCACTGGATTATGATTCTGTCTCTTCTGAGACTGACTGACATTGGCTGCAAATGTGGTCTCATTGGAAAACACTTCATCAAAATTGCAAATTCCATTTCCACCTTTGTGGTTATGTTTACACATATCTGTTTGTAATGTTGAAGCTTGTTTCATATCTGCTCTAGGCTTTAATTTAAACATAGGATCAAGTACAGCAGCACCCCTGGAATTATACAGCAGCACCCCTGGATTTATACAGCATGGCAGCATCCCTGGAGAATTACTCAGCACAACATACAGGACACAGCACCTCTGGACTTAACCAGCAGTGGGGCAACACCTATGGACTGATAGGGCAGAGGGGGATCACCCTATATAGGGCAGCACCCCTGGAATGATGTGGCAGACAAAAAAAAGACGTGCAAGATGGAATTGTCCTTGGGCCCTCCCATCCTTATGTTGTATAAACAGGACATGCACACTTTAACAAACCAAAAATTTCAGTGACAGGGTCTGCCACATGACTGTGGCTGAAATTATTGCTTTGTTTGGGCCTCACTAAAAAGAAGCAATTCATCTCTCCTTACACGAACTGGCTCTACAGAGGCAAGATGTCATCCTCATCCTCAGATTACACCACCCCCTTCAGTGTTTACATCCTCATCCTCATCCTCACAGAGAAATAATATTCAAAGTCACAAACCACATCATTTAGGTGTCAGTGGACTGCTTACGCTATTACCCAAAGTTTCTGAACTTGACAATGACTTATGATAAATGCGCTGCAGGTGATGTATAAGGGAGGATGTTCCTAGGTTGTTAAAGTCCTTACTCCTAATTATTATGGATTGACAAAGGCAACCCATGACTTGACACCTGTTGTCCGGATTTGTGGAGAAATAATTCCACACGAAGAGGTGGCTTTTTTGGCATTTTGCCCAGGCATGACAATGGGCTTTTTCATCCCATGGGCAACAACTGTCTTCACTGGTGCCTTATTCAAACAAACGACATCACCATCAGAATCCTCCTCGTCAACTTCCTCCTCAGCGCCAGCTACACCAATATCCTCCTCATCCTGGTGTACCTCTACAGTGACATCCTCAATGTCAATATCAGCAACTAGACTGGCGGTGCTCCTCCCAGCACTTGCAGAGGGTGTGCAAATGGTGGTAGGAGCCTCCTATTCCCATACAGTGTTGGGAAGGTCAGGCATAGACATCGCAACCGCAGACAGTGCCAGCACCCCTGTATTTTCACAACACCCCTGTATTTTTACAGTATACAGGACCAGTGCACTTTTATTTTAACAACAGCATCCCTGCATTTTTACTGCATACAGGACCAGTGTAGTTTTATTTTGACAACAGTGCCCCAGTATTTTTACAGCATACTGGGCCAGTGTACTTTTATTTTAACAACAGCACTCCTGTATTTTTTACAGCATACAGGGCCAGTGCACTTTTATTTTAACAACAGCACCCCTGTATTTTTACAGCATACAGGGCCAGTGTACTTTCATTTTAACAACAACACCCTTGTATTTTTACAGCAAACAGGAACAGTGTACTTTTATTTTAACAACAGCACCCCTGAATTTTTACAGCATACAAGACAGGGCCAGTGTACATTTATTTTTACTGCACCCCTGAATTTTTACAACATACAAGACAGGGCCAGTGTACAATTATATTCACTGCACCCCTGAATTTTTACAGCACACAAGACAGGGACAGTGTACATTTATTTTAACAACAGCACCCCTGAATTTTTACAGCATACAAGATAGGGCCAGTGTACATTTATATTCAATGCACCCCTGAATTTTTACAGCATACAAGACAGGGCCAGCACCCCTGTATTTTCACTGCATACAGGAGGACAGTGCCCTTTCATCCTGTACAACACAGTGACAGCCAGGACAGCAACACCCATGTACAGCTGCATCACCCCTAACAGCATATGAAACACCAGTGACAGCCAGGAGAGCACCCCTAACATCACAGTGACAGGACAGCACCCCTAGAGAGCACACGCTGACCCCACCAGACACCACCACCCACAGAGAGAGACAGTGGTCTGTCTCCCTCACTCTCCATGTCTGGAGTGAGAGTGGTGGCGATGCGTGGCTGTTTATATGGAATCCAAAACCCACGAGAATCCAACAGCGGGATGATGATGTTTTGCCTCATTCTGGTTTCTAAGTCTGGTGGGAAGTCCCGAGCCAAACTCGGATTCTGGCTCGGAATGTGAAGTTCGGGGGGGTTCGGTTCTCTTGGAACTGAACACGCTCATCTCTAGTCTCTAGATTTCTTAGTTATTGATTTTTAATAAATTTGCAAACATTTCAAAAAAACTTTTTTTATGTTGTCATTATGGGGTATTGTGTGTAGAATTTTGAGTGGAAAAAATTAATGTATTCAATTTTGGAATAAGGTTGTAACATAACAAAATGTGGATAAAGTGAAGCACTGTGAATACTTTCCGGATGCTCTGTATATTATTACTAGCTTAATCTTAGTGGCCAGGGATGCTGAACTAACCTTAATTTATATTACTGACCCAAAACACTCTCCTTTGAAAACTGTATAGATGAGTTTGATATAATCTAAGACCAGACAAATCCTAGTCTTTAGTTATTCAGCTCAGCTCATACATTACTTGAAATGTACTGCACCTCTAATATTAGTGATGTGCACCGGCAATTTTTCGGGTTTTGTGTTTTGGTTTTGGGTTCGGTTCCGCGGCCGTGTTTTGGGTTCGAACGCGTTTTGGCAAAACCTCACCGAATTTTTTTTGTCGGATTCGGGTGTGTTTTGGATTTGGGTGTTTTTTTCAAAAAACCCTAAAAAACTGCTTAAATCATTGAATTTGGGGGTCATTTTGATCCCATAGTATTATTAACCTCAATAACCATAATTTCCACTCATTTTCAGTCTATTCTGAACACCTCACACCTCACAATATTATTTTTAGTCCTAAAATTTGCACCGAGGTCGCTGGATGGCTAAGCTAATCGACCCAAGTGGCCGACACAAACACCTGGCCCATCTAGGAGTGGCACTGCAGTGTCAGGCAGGATGGCCCTTCCAAAAAATACTCCCCAAACAGCACATGATGCAAAGAAGAAAAAAAAGAGGCGCAATGAGGTAGCTGTGTGAGTAAGCCAAGCGACCCTAGTGGCCGATACAAACACCTGGCCCATCTAGGAGTGGCACTGCAGTGTCACGCAGGATGGCCCTTCCAAAAAATACTCCCCAAACAGCACATGACGCAAAGAAGAAAAAAAAGAGGCGCAATGAGGTAGCTGTGTGAGTAAGCTAAGCGACCCTAGTGGCCGACACAAATACCTGGCCCATCTAGGAGTGGCACTGCAGTGTCACGCAGGATGGCCCTTCCAAAAAATACTCCCCAAACAGCACATGACGCAAAGAAAAATGAAAGAAAAAAGAGGTGCAAGATGGAATTGTCCTTGGGCCCTCCCACCCACCCTTATGTTGTATAAACAGGACATGCACACTTTAACCAACCCATCATTTCAGCGACAGGGTCTGCCACACGACTGTGACTGAAATGACGGGTTGGTTTGGGCCCCCACCAAAAAAGAAGCAATCTCTCCTTGCACAAACTGGCTCTACAGAGGCAAGATGTCCACCTCATCATCATCGTCCGATTCATCACCCCTTTCACTGTGTACATCCCCCTCCTCACAGATTATTAATTCGTCCCCACTGGAATCCACCATCTCAGATCCCCGTGTACTTTCTGGAGGCAATTGCTGCTGGTGAATGTCTCCATGGAGGAATTGATTATAATTAATTTTAATGAACATCATCTTCTCCACATTTTCTGGAAGTAACCTCGTACGCCGATTGCTGACAAGGTGAGCGGCGGCACTAAACACTCTATCGGAGTACACACTGGAGGGAGGGCAACTTAGGTAGAATAAAGCCAGTTTGTGCAAGGGCCTCCAAATTGCCTCTTTTCCCTGCCAGTATACGTACGGACTGTCTGACGTGCCTACTTGGATGCGGTCACTCATATAATCCTCCACCATTCTTTCAATGGTGAGAGAATCATATGCAGTGACAGTAGACGACATGTCAGTAATTGTTGGCAGGTCCTTCAGTCCGGACCAGATGTCAGCATCAGCAGTCGCTCCAGACTGCCCTGCATCACCGCCAGCGGGTGGGCTCGGAATTCGTAGCCTTTTCCTCGCATCCCCAGTTGAGGGAGAATGTGAAGGAGGAGATGTTGACAGGTCGCGTTCCGCTTGACTTGACAATTTTCTCACCAGCAGTTCTTTGAACCCCTGCAGACTTGTGTCTGCCGGAAAGAGAGATCCAACGTAGGTTTTAAATCTAGGATCGAGCACGGTGGCCAAAATGTAGTGCTCTGATTTCAACAGATTGACCACACGTGAATCCTGGTTAAGCAAATGAAGGGCTCCATCCACAAGTCCCACATGCCTAGCGGAATCTCTCTGTTTTAGCTCCTCCTTCAATGCCTCCAGCTTCTTCTGCAAAAGCCTGATGAGGGGAATGACCTGACTCAGGCTGGCAGTGTCTGAACTGACTTCACGTGTGGCAAGTTCAAAGGGCAGCAGAACCTTGCACAACGTTGAAATCATTCTCCACTGCGCTTGAGTCAGGTGCATTCCCCCTCCTTTGCCTATATCGTGGGCAGATGTATAGGCTTGAATGGCCTTTTGCTGCTCCTCCATCCTCTGAAGCATATAGAGGGTTGAATTCCACCTCGTTACCACCTCTTGCTTCAGATGATGGCAGGGCAGGTTCATGTTTTTTTGGTGGTGCTCCAGTCTTCTGTACGCGGTGCCTGCATGCCGAAAGTGGCCCGCAATTCTTCTGGCCACCGACAGCATCTCTTGCACGCCCCTGTCGTTTTTTAAATAATTCTGCACCACCAAATTCAAGGTATGTGCAAAACATGGGACGTGCTGGAATTTGCCCAGATGTAATGCACGCACAATATTGCTGGCGTTGTCCGATGCCACAAATCCCCAGGAGAGTCCAATTGGGGTAAGCCATTCTGTGATGATCTTCCTCAGTTGCCGTAAGAGGTTTTCAGCTGTGTGCGTATTCTGGAAAGCGGTGATACAAAGCGTAGCCTGCCTAGGAACGAGTTGGCGTTTGCGAGATGCTGCTACTGGTGCCGCCGCTGCTGTTCTTGCAGCGGGAGGCAATACATCTACCCAGTGGGCTGTCACAGTCATGTAGTCCTGAGTCTGCCCTGCTCCACTTGTCCACATGTCCGTGGTTAAGTGGACATTGGGTACAACTGCATTTTTTAGGACACTGGTGAGTCTTTTTCTGACGTCCGTGTACATTCTCGGTATCGCCTGCCTAGAGAAGTGGAACCTAGATGGTATTTGGTAACGGGGGCACACTACCTCAAGAAATTGTCTAGTTCCCTGTGAACTAATGGCGGATACCGGAGGCACGTCTAACACCAACATAGTTGTCAAGGCCTCAGTTATCCGCTTTGCAGCAGGATGACTGCTGTGATATTTCATCTTCCTCGCAAAGGACTGTTGGACAGTCAATTGCTTACTGGAAGTAGTACAAGTGGTCTTCCGACTTCCCCTCTGGGATGACGATCGACTCCCAGCAGCAACAACAGCAGCGCCAGCAGCAGTAGGCATTACACTCAAGGATTCATCGGAGGAATCCCAGGCAGGAGAGGACTCGTCAGACTTGCCAGTGACATGGCCTGCAGGACTATTGGCTTTCCTGGGTAAGGAGGAAATTGACACTGAGGGAGTTGGTGGTGTGGTTTGCGCGAGCTTGGTTACAAGAGGAAGGGATTTACTGGTCAGTGGACTGCTTCCGCTGTCGCCCAAAGTTTTTGAACTTGTCACTGACTTATTATGAATGCGCTGCAGGTGACGTATAAGGGAGGATGTTCCGAGGTGGTTAACGTCCTTACCCCTACTTATTACAGCTTGACAAAGGCAACACACGGCTTGACACCTGTTGTCCGCATTTCTGTTGAAATACTTCCACACTGAAGAGCTGATTTTTTTGGTATTTTCACCAGGCATGTCAATGGCCATATTCCTCCCACGGACAACAGGTGTCTCCCCGGGTGCCTGACTTAAACAAACCACCTCACCATCAGAATCCTCCTTGTCAATTTCCTCCCCAGCGCCAGCAACACCCATATCCTCATCCTGGTGTACTTCAACACTGACATCTTCAATTTCACTATCAGGAACTGGACTGCGGGTGCTCCTTTCAACACTTGCAGGGGGCGTGCAAATGGTGGAAGGCGCAAGCTCTTCCCGTCCAGTGTTGGGAAGGTCAGGCATCGCAACCGACACAATTAGACTCTCCTTTGGGATTTGTGATTTCGAAGAACGCACAGTTCTTTGCTGTGCTTTTGCCGCAAGTCTTTTCTTTTTTCTAGCGAGAGGATGAGTGCTTCCATCCTCATGTGAAGCTGAACCACTAGCCATGAACATAGGCCAGGGCCTCAGCCGTTCCTTGCCACTCCGTGTCGTAAATGGCATATTGGCAAGTTTACGCTTCTCCTCAGACGCTTTTAATTTTGATTTTTGGGTAATTTTTTTACTGATCTTTTGTGTTTTGGATTTTACATGCTCTGTACTATGACATTGGGCATCGGCCTTGGCAGACGACGTTGATGGCATTTCATTGTCTCGGCCATGACTAGTGGCAGCAGCTTCAGCACGAGGTGGAAGTGGATCTTGATCTTTCCCTATTTTTTTAACCTCCACATTTTTGTTCTCCATATTTTGCGCACAACTAAAAGCCACCACAGGTATACAATGTAGATGGATGGATAGTATACTATTATTACTTATATTTATGGACGACGAGTGACGACACAGAGGTAGGTACAGCCGTGGCCTACCGTACTGCTGCTTAGTGCTTATATATATAATATACTGTATAACGGACCTGGTGGACACTGTCAGCAGACTGCTAAACAAACTAGTATGAAGAAAGAAAAAAAAACACCACAGGTATACAATGTAGATGGATGGATAGTATTAGTATTACTTATACTTATGGACGACGAGTGCACTGACGACACAGAGGTAGGTACAGCCGTGGCCTACCGTACTGCTGCTTAGTGCTTATATATATAATATACTGTATAACGTTCCTGGTGGACACTGTCAGCAGACTGCTAAACAAACTAGTATGAAGAAAGAAAAAAAAAAACACCACAGGTATACAATGTAGATGGATGGATAGTATTAGTATTACTTATACTTATGGACGACGAGTGCACTGACGACACAGAGGTAGTTACCTTGTTTTAGCAATAATCGGGAGGCTTGGTCACCCACCCACCAGCTGTTGCTATGTAGCAATCCTATTCCCTAGAACATAGAAAGTTTACAGGTCATAGATTTCTGAAAACTACTGTTTGCTTAAGCTGCCATTGTGTAAACTAGGTTATGAACTAAAGTCAATTAGAACTGAAGAAATTTACAAATGAAATAAAATACATTTAATACTTATAAATGAGCTTACATTGTCAGGAGAATTTGTATTGTATATTGGTCACTAGGATCCTCTTTATATTGTGTAAGGGTCACTAGGATAGTCTCTGTTTTGTAAGTTATTTGTGAATGACCACTAGAATATTCTTCATTGTATGATGGACACTACATTGTATTTCAAGTGGTTGCCTGGCAATTTATATACTACATTTGTATGTATTTTTTTTAAACATTATTCATTACAGGATTGATATTCTTTTAGAAACTACTACTGCTCATTTTATAGAGATTGTATATCTATCTGCTCAGGTGAATATGTGATGTGTGTTATATTGTTGGTAGGTAACATAAATTGCAATGTTTGCTCTGTACTGTATCCAATGGTGGGAACTTTGCGGTCAGCGGTTGAGGTTACTCGCAGTCAACCGCTGACCGCAAAGTTCCCACCATTGGATACAATGGAGCGCCTATGCGATACATTGTATCTCTGCCGTGCACTGCCAAGACGTGGCGCTCCCTTATTGGCTGAAGGGACCCTCTTTGACAGGAGTCAGGGGGAGTCCCGGCAGTCGGGGAATGGGGTCCCATGTGTAAACATGGGACCCCTTTCAGTGCGTGGTCCAGGTTTTTTTCGGTTTGTTTTTTTGCCAAGTACGTGGATTACAAGTAGAAGAGGACCGATCTACACTGGATTGTTGTGAGTATAATTTTATTCACAGGTAACCCGAGGATTCTACATGGAGAAGTGGACCGACTGCTTCGTGTCAACATAGGTAAGTATGTGTGTGTCGGTATGCATATATGTAATAAAGTTTTACTATCACGATGTGTGTGTACTGTTTTATTTGGGTATTTTTTTTGCATTAGAACTACAGGTACCAGCGGGCCCGTTTCTTCCCCAGCATGCTGGTACGTGTGGTTCTCCAAGTACCATCTTGCGGGGGAGGCTTGCTGGGACTTGTAGTTCTACTACAAAAAACAATATTCTTTATTTTTACACTTGGCTATCAGCCCCCCCATCCGCCGCCCTTGGATGGGAAGGACAGCCTCTGGCTTCACCCCTGGCCCTTGGGTGGCTGGAGGGGGGGACCCCTTGATTTAAGGGGTTCCCACTCCTCCAGGGTACCCCGGCCATGGGTGACTAGTTAGTGATTTAATGCCAGGGACCAAGATGAAAGTGTCCCCCGGCTGTGGCATTGTCTCCCTGACTAGTGGAGCCCGTTGCTGGTTCAAAAAATACGGGGGACCCCTACGCTTTTTGTCCCCCGTATTTTTTGCACCAGGACCAGGCGCAGAGCCCGGTGCTGGTTGTTCAAATATGGGGGAACACCTGTCAATTTTTTTCCCATATTTTTACAACCAGGACCGGCTCAAAGAGCCCGAGGCTGGTTTTGCTTAGGAGGGGGGACCACACGCAATTTTTATTTTTATTTTTAACACTTCATTTTTTTTTTTTAAAGGTGCGCAATGAAGCCCTGCACGGATCTCACAGATCCGGCCGAGATTCATTGTGTTAATGTCGGCAGTGTTTTACTATTCACTCCCGTAAAACACTGGCCGAAATTACGAATAACATCGACATCGGATAAAACGAAAATGCAGAATACGACAGCATAGTAAATGTGGCATAAAAAAATTCAAAAAGTTGCAAATTCACACATTCGATGTCATTCGTGTTTAATCTCCCTCCAAATCGACACAAATACGAATTTTAGTAAATATACCCCCTAGTTTTATTTTTAAGGGGCCTGTTAGTGGACTATATCTGAATTAAATTCCAGTATCTTTTTTTCACCAGAGGTGCTGCTCTTGTGGGTCTTGGTTAATACATCTTAGCTGTAGAAGTTACTTTTCTTCCCTGCCTTGCTAGCTTCCCGACGGATGGGATCCCAGCGGTCAATATACTGATGCCAGGATCCCAAGGGAGGATGCAATGCCGGTGTCTACATACTGACGCCGCTCGGGTTGCTGACATTACATTACCGACAGCTGCCATCCCATTCGTCCTCACAGTGGGATGTGCTGGCATCCTGCCACGGGCGGGGGGAGGGGGGGAGAGGAAGAGTAGGTTTAGGCAGGAGAAGGGGTGTTAGGGTTAGGGACCGGGGAGGGAGGGTTAGGTTTAGGCACTTAGAAGGAGAAGTTAGGGTTAGGCACCCACAAGGGAGGGTTAGGGTAGGGAAAAGGTGTGGGTTGGGGGGATTAATGGAGGTCTGTCGCGATTCTAATGGACGGGATGCCGCTGTTGGTACACTGAAAGCCGGCATCCCGTCCATCGGCAAATCATACTGAACCCGATCCAGGAGTGCCTAGAGGTGTTGGGGGTTTGGGTGCTAATTACTTGACCCCAGGCCTGCTTGAGGCTCCCAGTGAGGACAGCTAGTCTTTGAAGTGTGACATCACTTCATGGTGGTGCACATAGAATTTTGCATGGGTTATTATGCAGGGGCAGGGCCGTGCCTCCTATATTTGGTCACACCTCATTATTATTAAGACCCCACAGTTGTCTCAATGGGCCTGTCTTGATCTTCTACACCTGCTTCACTGACTTTGTATTCACATCCTTAAGTTTGTGCCGTGCAGGTCATTGGTTATTTTCTAAGCACTAAGGTCTGCCATGTCCCAGTTTTTCTAACTCTCCTCTTTTGGATAATCTACAATCTGACTTCTGTTCCTGTTTATCCTAGTTCTAATTTAGATTATTATTTAAACAAACTAGAGATGAGCGGGTTCGGTTCTCCGAGATCCGAACCCCCCCGAACTTCACCTATTTTACACGGTTCCGAGGCAGCCTCGGATCTTCCCACCTTGCTCGGTTAACCCGAACGCGCCCGAACGTCATCATCCCGCTGTCGGATTCTCGCGAGATTCGTATTCTATATAAAGAGCCGCGCGTCGCCGCCATTCTCACTCGTGCATTGGAGATTGAAAGGAGAGGATGTGGCTGTGTTTTCTCCCTGAAAAGCTCCGTAATCTGTTCTCAGTGTGCTGCAAATATCTGTGCTCAGTGTGCTGCAAATATCTGTGCTCAGTGTGCTGAAAATATCTACGTTCTCTGCCTGAAAACGCTCCATATCTGTGCTCAGTGTGCTGCAAATATCTGTGCTCAGTGTGCTGCATTGTGGGGACTGGGGACCACCAGTATATAATTATAGTAGTACAGTACAGTAGGCCATTGCTGTATCTTGCAGCTCTGTGTCAAGTATACTATCTCTGTTCTGCATTATTGTGAGCAGTATATAGTAGGACAGTGCAGCATTTTGGTGACCAGCAGTATACATATAGTACAGTACAGTAGGCCATTGCTGTATTTTGCAGCTCTGTGTCAAGTATACTATCTCTGTGCTGCATTATTGTGATCAGTATATAGTAGGACAGTGCAGCATTTTGGTGACCAGCAGTATACATATAGTACAGTACAGTAGGCCATTGCTGTATCTTGCAGCTCTCTGTCAAGTATGCTATCTCTGTGCTGCATTATTGTGAGCAGTATATAGTAGGACAGTGCAGCATTTTGGTGACCAGCAGTATACATATAGTACAGTACAGTAGGCCATTGCTGTATTTTGCAGCTCTGTGTCAAGTATACTATCTCTGTGCTGCATTATTGTGAGCAGTATATAGTAGGACAGTGCAGAATTTTGGTGACCAGCAGTATACATATAGTACAGTACAGTAGGCCATTGCTGTATCTTGCAGCTCTGTGTCAAGTATACTATCTCTGTGCTGCATTATTGTGAGCAGTATATAGTATGACAGTGCAGCATTTTGGTGACCAGCAGTATACATATAGTACAGTACAGTAGGCCATTGCTGTATTTTGCAGCTCTGTGTCAAGTATACTATCTCTGTGCTGCATTATTGTGAGCAGTATATAGTAGGACAGTGCAGCATTTTGGTGACCAGCAGTATACATATAATACAGTACAGTAGGCCTTTGCTGTATCTTGCAGCTCTGTGTCACTTCTAGTATCCTGATCAGTGCTCAATATCTGCTGCATTGTTGTGACCAGTATGTATACTGTACTGTGCGACGTGTGTTATACACCTGGTGATTTTATATATCCTGTAATCTGTACTGAGCAATGTGTGAGATACACCTGGGGATTATACACCCTGTATACTGTACTGTGCAACGTTTGTGATACACCTGGTGATTATACACCCTGTATACTGTACTGAGCGATGTGTGAAATACACCTGGGGATTATACACCCTGTATACTGTACTGTGCGATGTGTGTTATACACTTGGTGATTATACATTCTGTAATCTGTACTGAGCGATGTGTGAGATACACCTGGGGATTATACACCCTATATACTGTACTGTGTGATGTGTGAGATACACCTGGGGATTGTACACCCTATATACTGTACTGTGTGATGTGTGAGATACACCTGGGGATTATACACCCTATATACTGTACTGAGCGATGTGTGAGACACACCTGGGGATTATACACCCATATACTGTACTGTGCAATGTGTGTTATACACCTGGTGATTATACATCCTGTAATCTGTACTGAGTGATGTGTGAGATACACCTGGGGATTATACACCCTATATACTGTACTGTGTGATGTGTGAGATACACCTGGGAATTATACACCCTATATTATTATTATTATCCTTTATTTATATGGCGCCACAAGGGTTCCGGTTCCGCAGCACCCATTTACAGAGTACATAAATAATCAAACAGGAAAACAGCAACTTACAGTTGATGACAGTATAGGACAAGTACAGGGTAAATAAACATAGTTGCATCAGCAGATGACACTGGAATAAGTATTAGGTGGCAGAAGACTGCTGGATGTGGTACAGTTGAAGATTATGAAAGTATGACAAATGATAAGCACACGAGGGAAGAGGGCCCTGCTCGTGAGAGTTTACAATCTAAAGGGGAGGGGTAGATAGACATGGGTAACACAGATGGGGTACATAGAGAACGTGAAACAGAGGGTTAGGATGAGATTTGGCTGGGTTTGGTGAAGAAGTGGACCCCCAGAAGGCACAAGTCAATACTTAACATTGCATCATTTTACTGGGCTATGCAGGAGAAAATTAAAAATAGGGAGAAAAAAAAAAGAATCGATAACTTCTACCGCTTTCAAAAAGGTCAATGGAAGCTGAAATAATGGACAACTACCTCATGGAAGCCAGATACAGTATACCAAACAGTACTTAGCAGAGTTATGAATGAGTGCTTATGAAATACAGTAACATTTTGTCATAAAATTTCAGAAACTGCATGGCTGGTCTCTTGCACTCTTTTGCTCTAATACACCACCTGCTTTAGGATTTATATTCAAAAACATTATGGGGTATATGCAATTGCGGTCGAATTCCCGAAAATGTCGAAAAACGGGACATTTTCGCCCAAAAAAAAATCGACAATGCAATTCAGTACTTTTCGCCAAAAAAAACGGACTTTCCAAATTCGGCTTTTTGAAATTCGACATTTGTCAAATTCGACATTTCTGCAATGGTACAAATGCGGCAATTCGACAAAAGTATATTCAATTGAAGATAGTAAATTCGACAACAGTGCTTTTAGACAGTAAATTTGTCATTTTCAATCCGCCACACTTTGCTGGCGTAATGTAATAAAAACAATTTAAAACATGGTTTTTTTAGTGTTTTTTTAATTGGTAATAGCATATCTATTTATATTAGAAGGGATTAGGTACTTGGTTTGTCTATTTTGGAGGCACAAGTATTATTTATATATTTTTAAAAATATTATTATTAATATTATTATTATAAATTTTTTTTTAATGGAATGGTAAAAATCTGAAAAAAAAATGCGTGGGGTCCCCCCTCCTAAGCATAACCAGCCTCGGGCTCTTCGAGCCGGTCCTGGTTCTAAAAATCCGGGGGAAAAACTGACATGGGATCCCCCCGTATTTTTAAAACCAGCGCCGGGCTCTGCGCCTGGTGCTGGTGCAAAAAATACGGGGGACAAAAAGCGTAGGGGTCCCCCGTATTTTTTACACCAGCATCGGGCTCGACTAGCTGGGTAGATAATGCCACCCCAATTTGTACATAAAATGTTCCACCCACAGCGTCACACAATACGTGTATGAGTCAGAAATAGTAATCGAGCACTGTGGGTTAAATTCACCAACATTGTCACCCAATACGTGTATGAGTAGGAAACTAAATATATTACTGTGGTATCACCTGCACACCCAGAATCACCTGCCAAGTCCCGCGAGAATCCTACAGCGGGATGATGAAATTCTGACTCATTTTGGGGACTGAGAAACCCCAAGCCGGGCTCGGTTCCCGGGTTGTATCGCTAAATTCGGGTAGGTCAGATAACCGGACCCGGTCATCTGTAATAATAATCAGGACTAGAATAAACTGGAACATACAGTAATTACTGGTTTGTTTTAGAGATGTGCACCGGAATTTTTTTGGGTTTTGTGTTTTGGTTTTGAATTCGGTTCCGCGGCCATGTTTTGGATTCGGACGTGTTTTGGCAAAACCTCCCTGAAAATTTTTTGTCGGATTCGGGTGTGTTTTGGATTCAGGTGTTTTTAAAAAAAAAAAAACCTCAAAAACAGCTTAAATCATAGAATTTGGGGGTAATTTTGATCCTATAGTATTAATAACCTCAATAACCATAATTTCCACTCATTTCCAGTCTATTCTGAACACCTCACACCTCACAATATTATTTTTAGTCCTAAAATTTGCACCAAGGTCGCTGGATGACTAAGCAAAGCGACCCAAGAGGGCGGCACAAACACCTGGCCCATCTAGGATTGGCACTGCAGTGTCAGACAGGATGGCACTTAAAAAAATTGGCCCCAAACAACACATGATGCAAAGAAAAGAGAAAAAGAGGTGCACTGTGGTCGCTGGATGGCTAAACTAAGCAACACAAACACCTCAAAACCACTGGAATTATTCGTTCTAATCAATGGTATTATTGGTCCAAATCACTGGAAGAAAATGACAAAATCACTGGAATTATTCGTTCTAATCAATGATATCATTGGTCCAAATCACTGGAAGAAAATGACAAAATCACTGGAATTATTCGTTCTAATCAATGGTATTATTGGTCCAAATCACTGGAAGAAAATGACAAAATCACTGGAATTATTCGTAAACATTTGTAGAAAGTCGCAGCTTTCTGATTACAGAAATGCTCAGATATTCCTGCGAATCCACAATCCCTTCCAAGAGGAAAAAGAAATTGAGAAACCGTTGTTTGAGAACATTTGTTCTCTTTCCCTTACAAAGGAACAAACCACTTTCCAAGAAGACTGACGTTTTGGGGATTATGGAGACATAGGGGTATATGCAATTGCCGGCGAATCGCGGCAATTTTTCGCCCGTTTTTTAATTCGACACAATTCGACCGTCGAATTCCGGCAGGTGGGTGCTGGAATTCAACATATTCAATAAAAAATGGATTTGACAGTCCCGCTGTCGAAAAACGGACGATTTGATGGATTTTGATTAGATTTTAAAAAATGTTACAAAAATGGGAAAAAACAGGAAAAATCCCGAAAAAAAATTGCGTGTGGTCCCCCCTCCTAAGCATAACCAGCCTCAGGCTCTTCGAGCCGGTCCTGGTTCTAAAAATCCGGGGTAAAAACTCACATGGGATCCCCCGTATTTTTAAAACCAGTACCGGGCTCTGCGCCTGGTGCTGGTGCAAAAAATACGGGGGACAAAAAGAGTTGGGGTCCCACGTATTTTTTACACCAGCATCGGGCTCCACTAGCTGGGTAGATAATGCCACAGCCGGGGGTCACTTTTATACAGCGCCCTGCGGCCGTGGCATTAAATACGCAACTAGTCACCCCTGGCCGGGGTACCCTGGAGGAGTGGGGACCCCTTCAATCAAGGGGTCCCCCCCTCCAGCCACCCAAGGGCCAGGGGTGAAGCCCGAGGCTGTCTCCCCCATCCAAGGGCTGCGGATGGGAGGCTGATAGCCTTTGGAAAAATGAAAGAATATTGTTTTTTCCAGTAGTACTACAAGTCCCAGCAAGCCTCCCCGCAAGCTGGTACTTGGAGAACCACAAGTACCAGCATGCGGGAGAAAAACGGGCCCTCTGGTACCTGTAGTTCTACTGGAAAAAAATAACCGAATAAAAACAGGACACGCACACCGTGAGAGTAAAACTTTATTTCACACATGTCGACATGTAAGGGAAAGAGAACAAATGTTCTCAAACAGCGGTTTCTCAATTTCTTTTTCCTCTTGGAAGGGATTGTGGATTCGCAGGAATATCTGAGCATTTCTGTAATCAGAAAGCTGCGACTTTCTACAAATGTTTACGAATAATTCCAGTGATTTTGTCATTTTCTTCCAGTGATTTGGACCAATAATACCATTGATTAGAACGAATAATTCCAGTGATTTTGTTATTTTCTTCCAGTGATTTGGACCAATAGTACCATTGATTAGAACGAATAATTCCATTGATTTTGTCATTTTCTTCCAGTGATTTGGACCAATAATACCATTGATTAGAATGAATAATTCCAGTGATTTTGTCATTTTCTTCCAGTGATTTGGACCAATAATACCATTGATTAGAACAAATAATTCCAGTGATTTTGTCATTTTCTTCCAGTGATTTGGACCAATAATAACATTGATTAGAACGAATAATTCCTGTGATATTGAGGTGTTTGTGTCGCTTAGCTTAGCCATCCAGCGACCACAGTGCACCTCTTTTTCTCTTTTCTTTGCATCGTGTGCTGTTTGGGGCCAATTTTTTTAAGTGCCATCCTGTCTGACACTGCAGTGCCAATCCTAGATGGGCCAGGTGTTTGTGCCGCCCTCTTGGGTCGCTTTGCTTTGTCATCCAGCGACCTTGGTGCAAATTTTAGGACTAAAAATAATATTGTGAGGTGTGAGGTGTTCAGAATAGACTGGAAAT
Source organism: Pseudophryne corroboree (assembly GCF_028390025.1). Lineage (NCBI taxonomy): Eukaryota > Metazoa > Chordata > Amphibia > Anura > Myobatrachidae > Pseudophryne > Pseudophryne corroboree. Next base: position 943,187,364 of record NC_086444.1, on the reverse strand, counting down.
GAGTGGAAATTATGGTTATTGAGATTAATAATACTATAGGATCAAAATTACCCCCAAATTCTATGATTTAAGCTGTTTTTGAGGGTTTTTTTTTTTTTTTTTAAAACACCTGAATCCAAAACACACCCGAATCCGTCAAAAAATTTTCAGGGAGGTTTTGCCAAAACACGTCCGAATCCAAAACATAGCCGCGGAACCGAATCCAAAACCAAAACACAAAACCCAAAAAATTTCCAGTGCACATCTCTAAAACAAACCAGTAATTACTGTATGTTCCAGTTTATTCTAGTCCTGATTATTATTACAGATGACCGGGTCCGGTTATCCGACCTACCCGAATTTAGCGATACAACCCGGGAACCGAGCCCGGCTTGGGGTTTCTCAGTCCCAAAAACGAGTCTGAATTTCATCATCCCGCTGTTGGATTCTCGCGGGACTTGGCAGGTGATGCTGGGTGTGCAGGTGATACCACAGTAATATATTTAGTTTCCTACTCATACATGTATTGGGTGACAATGTTGGTGAATTTAACCCACAGTGCTCGATTACTATTTCTGACTCATACACGTATTGTGTGACGCTGTGGGTGGAACATTTTATGTACAAATTGGGGTGTGTGCTGTACTCCACTTCGTATTTGAGATGAGCATTTGAGAGGAGAGCTAGACCTTCTACGCCAATCGATGACAAGGTTCCCGGCTGCACTGAAAACTCTTTCTGAGTACACACTGGAGGGTGGGCAACTTAAGTAAAGCAAAGCCAGTTTGTGCAAGGGCCTTCAAAATGCCTTTTTTTTTTCCTGCCAGTATTGGAAAAGACTGTTCCAATACTGACTCCCTACCACATGCACACACACATATATACACACACTAGGGTTAATTTTTGTTGGGAGCCAATTAACCTACCAGTATATTTTTGGAGTGTGGGAGGAAACCGGAGAACTCGGAGAAAACCCATGCAAGTATGGGAAGAATATACAAATTCCACACAGTTAGGACTGTAGTTGGAATTGAACCCAGGGCTTGCTAATCATTACACCATCCGTACTGACCGTATAATTTCATTGCAGTCACAGTAGACATGTCAGTCATTGTAGGCAGTTCCTTCAGTCCGAACCAGATGTCAAAGGTTTTTGCTGACTGATCTGCCACTGGGTATCTTATGAAAATTTTGTTTTTTTTCCTGGCAGCTGCAGTTGCCAGAGAAACCGAAGGAGGAGATGTTGCTGTGCTACATTCCACTTAGGCTGACAATTTTCCAACCAACAGCTCTTTCCATCTCTGCAGATATGTGTCTGTTGGTAAGAAAGACACAACGTATCACCTAGGATCAAGAATGCTCACTAAAATATAGTGATCTGATTTCAAGAGACTGATGACCCTTGAATCCTGGCAAAGCAAATGAAGGGCTTGATCTACAAGTCCGACATACTTAGTGGAATGGCTTTGTTTCAACTCTTCCTTTAATTTCTCCAGCTAACTGCTTTTCCAAGAGTCTAATCAGGGGAATTACCTGATTCAAGCTGGCAGTGTCTGACTTTGAACTAACTTTAAAGGGTTTGATGAGAACCTTGCACAACACGGAAAGTATTCTCCACTGCACTTGACTAAGATGCATTCCTCTTTCTTTCCCTATGTCATAGGCTGTTGTGTAGCCTTGTATGGCCTTTTGCTGTTCCTCCTTCCTCCTTCAGCTGAAGCATATAAAGGGTTGAACTCCACCTCATTACTACCTCTTGCTTCGTCTGATGGCAGGGAAAATTCAACAGTTCTTGCAAGTGCTGAAATCTCCTACATGCAGAATGGCGAAAATGTCCCTAATTTTTCCTGGCTACAGACAGCATCTCCTGCACGACCCTGTCATTTAAAAAAAAAAAATCTGAACCACCAAGGTTATAGTGTGGGCAAAACATGGGATGTGTTCAATTCACCCAGTTGAAATGCTCTCACGATGTAAAATGCATTATCGGAAATGACATATCCGTAGGAGAGACTTAGGTGGTCATTCCGAGTTGATCGCTAGCTGCATTAGTTCGCTGTGTAGCGATGAGGCAAAAAAACTGCACTTCTGCGCATGCGTATGTGGCGCAATGCGCACGCGCGACGTATTATTACAATGAACGATGTAGTTTCACAAAAGGTCTAGCAAAACTTTTCAGTCGCACTGCTGGCCGCAGAGTGATTGACATGAAGTGGGCATTTCTGGGTGTCAACTGACCGTTTTCAGGGAGTGTTTGAAAAAACGCAGGCATGCCAGGAAAAATGCAGGCATGGCTGGGAGAAAGCAGGGCGTGTTTGTGACGTCAAAACAGGAACTGAACAGTCTGAAGTGATCGCAAGTGCTGAGTAGGTTTTGAGCTACTCTAAAACTACACAAAAAAACTTTGTAGCCGCTCTCCGATCCTTTTGTTCGCACTTCTACTAAGCTAAAATACACTCCCAGTGGGAGGCGGCATAGCATTTTGCACGGCTGCTAAAAACAGCTAGCGAGCGATCAACTCGGAATGACCACCTTAGTGGGGTAAGCCATCTTGTAAGACATCCCTGAATTTTTCTAACAGAATGACACTAGTATGCTTATTAATCAATCATTCTTTCTTTCTTTTTCAGCAACTATGGCAGTATGGGTAATAGTGTAATGGTTAGCATTACTACCTCACAGCTCCCACCATGGTCATAACTATGTGGAGTTTGTATATTCTCACCATGCTTGCATGGGTTTCCTCTGGGTGCTCCAGTTTCATCTCACAAACCAAAAACATACTAGTAGGTGTACTGCTTACTACAAAAAGTTTATTAAAAGTTTATAATATTTGCATTAGATGGGTCAAGAGGTTGAATTGCCACATTTGTGCCGTCCACTGCTGTCGCTTAGCTTAGTCAAACAGCTATAGTAGCTCGGTGCAACCTTTATGGTGTGTACACACGGTGAGATATTTTCTTACGATTTTGACTATATAGTCAAACTCGTGAGAAAAGTTAGTGCAGATCTCAAGGTGAAAGTCACCTTGCGATCCCGATTCGGCATCGCAAGGATAGATAGACTGTGCAGGCAAGTCAATTTTGACTATCTCTGTAGAAGAGATAGTCAAAATTGAGACTTAGCCAAAATTGCACATAGTCAGTATCGCAAGCACATACTGAGTGTGCTTGCGATACTAACTATGTCCCGATCTAGCCCCTGTTGCATAGTGAGAATCGGGCATAGCCTGAATCTCACCGTGTGTATGGGCCTTTAGGCCTAAAGCGGATGAAAACAATGGGGGTCATTCCGAGTTGTTCGCTCGTTGACGATTTTCGCTATGCTGTCATTTGTTGCTAACTGCGCATGCGCATGGTACGCAGAGCGCATGCGCTAAGTTATTTAACACAAAACTTAGTAGATTTGCTGGTGTTCGAGCGATGCTTTTTAGTCGCACTGCTGATTGGTGAATAATTGACAGGAAAGGGGCGTTTCTGGGTGGTAACTGAGCGTTTTCCGGGAGTGTGGCAAAAAACGCAGGCGTGTCAGGGAAAAACACGGGAGTGTCTGGAGAAACGGGGGAGTGGCTGGCCGAACGCAGGGCGTGTTTGTGATGTCAAACCAGGAACTAAACGGACTGAGCTGATCGCAATCTAGGAGTAGGTCTGGAGCTACTCAGAAACTGCAAAGAATTATTTAGTAGCAGTTCTGCTAATCTTTCGTTCGCTATTCTGCTAAGCTAAAATACACTCCCAGAGGGCAGCGGCCTAGCATGTGCAATGCTGCTAAAAGCAGCTAGTGAGCGAACAACTCGGAATGAGGGCCCATGGGGGTCATTCCGAGTTGTTCGCTCGTTGTCAATTTTCGCTATGTTGCGATTTGTTGCTAACTGTGCATGCACATGGTACGCGGAGCACATGCGCTAAGTTATTTAACACAAAACTTAGTAGATTTGCTGGTGTTCGAGCGACGCTTTTCAGTCGCACTGCTGATCGGTGAATGATTGACAGGAAAGGGGCGTTTCTGGGAGGTAACTGAGCGTTTTCCGGGAGTGTGCTAAAAAACGTAGGCGTGTCAGGGAAAAACGCGGGAGTGTCTGAAGAAACGGGGGAGTGGCTGGCCGAACGCAGGGCGTGTTTGTGACGTCAAACCAGGAACTAAACGGACTGAGCTGATCACAATCTGTGAGTAGGTCTGGAGCTACTCAGAAACGGCAAAGAATTATTTAGTAGCAGTTCTGCTAATCTTTCGTTCGCTATTCTGCTAAGCTAAAATACACTCCCAGAGGGCGGCGGCCTAGCATGTGCGCTGCTGCTAAAAGCAGCTAGCGAGCGAACAACTCGGAATGAGGGCCCATATTGTGAGCTGCGGGGTGTTCAAAATTAACTGGTGATGATTGAACATTAATGTTATTGAGGTTAATAATAATGTAGGAACAAATTCTGTTATTTTATGTAATTTTATGATTTAAAAAAATCCAGATCCAAAACAAATACAGATACCAAACTTGCAAGGGCAGTTTTGGGAAAACCAATCCAGATCCAAAACACGAAGGAGATAAAGATCCAAAACCTAAACAGAAACCCGGAAGGGCTGGCGCACATCTCTAATTATTACCAGCTGATTCTGCAAACCAGTGTCTTCAGCCACTGTTTTGGCTGTTTACCATTATCCAAGCTCATACAGTTTGTCTGCATCTCCCAGCATGAACTTTTAATAACTACCTGTGTCTACTAAACCTACGCTTGTACATGCTCAGCTCTTGCCATTATCCTGCTATACCTTATATTTTCAGGGGCTATTATTCATGAAAATCCTGCCATATGCTCATTATGCTATGTGACTGTATCATATACTTTCTGCCACACTCTACTGTATGTTTGAATCTTGCACCCTTGGGTCATAACTAGGGGTGTGTGAGTGAAGCTGCCGCACTGAGTGGTCCTTTAGATGCTCCAGGTAGGTTCCCCAGAGGACACTCAATGATGCACTTACCGAAGTCGGTGGCCCCACCCCCTTCATGATGTCATCTGTTGAGGGCATATTCAGGGTATGGCCTGCATAGAGCGCAGTGTAGCCCTGTTACAGTACTGCTAAGATTTATTCTGGACCAGACACTCTTTTTGTTTGCTGTGCTTCACCTCCAGCCTTATGGCCCTACTGTCGTCTGCCACTGAGTGTTTGTGCTGAAATATACATATTATTTATTTATTCCTGACTCCTCAGTGAATCAGTCCAAACACCCAGTTAACCGTAACACTAACATTTGCATGTCAGCTGGTGACAGGAGTGTCAAAAAAGCACTTAAAATTGATTTCATACTATGTATGTCCCTAAAGCATCTGGTTCTATGTACAGTAGTCTCAAGGCCATTCACTCAAAATTTCCATTCCACAGCCTTGTGTGTGTACCGGGATTCATCCCTGTCACGTTGATGGTTTGCCGTGTTCTCACACTTCCCTAATTTGTGTTTCCAGTGTGTTTGTGTATTCAGACAGATTCTGAAGAAACAGTTTTTAGGAGCAGCCATCAACCCTAGTTACTTGCCTGCTGGCAATGGCACAGCACCATCTCAGAGATCTACCGAATCACCTGTTGAAATGTGACGGAGGAACTAGCCCCAGCACAGGATGCAGTGGTGATCATTTTGTACTACACATATATTTCACAAGCACCCTGAAAATGTAGGTGAGTTCCACCACCTCTCTGGGAGCACTTACTATCCAAAACATAACAGATCTAGATCAATCATAATGGTTTGCTGAGTGTTTTTTCTTCAAATGCTTCCCTATTGTTTACAACTGTTTGTATGGGATTGTGTGCAAAAAATTGTCATTTTGGGTATGTGACTGATAAAGGTTTATTCCTACAGAATCAAGAAAAGTTCTGTCAAGAATAAGTCACCCAGATAAAGAAATACTAATATTTAAAAATGCTGCTGCCTCCTTAAATCACCTTATCACGTACATTTATGGAAATTATACCATAATCAGTAATTATGCATATCCAAAGAGTCCTTCAAGTAGTATTGGATTTGTCTCCTCGGAGACCGAACTTTAGAGTTTCGTATGTGTGGGTTTCTGTGATATTTCTCACCTCAACTGATTATTCATAGTTCTTAGCTGTTCATTTTAAATATGATTCACAAAGTCTTTTTACTGTTACAGGCACAGACTTTAAATTTAGCTTTGTGTGTTTGATTTTACTTGTCACTCTCTTGCTGTATACCTATCCATGCGACTGCCACCGCTAGCTGAAACTGTCTTTAGATGCAGACAATTGGCACTAATTATTTTAACAAATCACTTCTGAAAGAAAACTTGTGCAAGTGAGATAAAATAGAATGCCACAGACCATTATCACCAGTCAGCAAACTCAACTGTGATGATGCTAAGCCCCTTCAGCGGTATCTGTTCATTATAACTGCATGACAACCAGCTTGTGATCTGAATGCCTGTTGGAGTCAGATAGAGATGAATCCTTTATGCCATCTTCAAATTTGTAACAATGTGAAGGAATGAGATTTTCAAAGTGTTTTTTTTTTAATATGGATGTTGTTGAAGAATAAGCAAAAAGAACAGAGAAAAACTTTTTTTTGTTATTTTCCCAGCAGTACTTTTATTACAAGACATTGGAAGATGAACAGTGTTATTTATTATATTCACTTTAATATACAAGAATATTAAAAAGTATAAATAATCTACTGCAACTTTCTAGAAAACAACTATAGAATGTGTGTATACAAATGCACAATCAGTGACTTGACATGAAAAGTGGTTGCCAAAATTTTCAGCTATTCCTTTCATTCCATTGCTACATATAAGTACAGTACCTGCATGATCTGACATCTCCTCCAATCAGTGCAGCTCTCCGCACCCTATGCCGGCCCCTGAGCAGAAATAAACTACAGAGCTCAGTATGGCCAGCATCACCATCGAAGACTGCTCACTACGCAGAAAGATGGATCACTTCCAAAGTGTCTCCACCTACACCCTGAGCATTGGAAGATAATTCCAATTTGCGGACTGTATGTTCAGTCTAAACTTTACACTGTGACTTTCCCCATAATAATAACTTCCTATTGGGAATATTACACAGTTTATGGTCACAAAGGAATTAATTACTGGTCTATATGCATTGTATATATGTTATATGTATGATCCATAGAACAGGAAGTGGATTGCATGACACTTTATGAATATTTTTTTATTAATACTATTATGCTGTGGAATATGCTGCGGTATATAAGAAACTGTTAATAAATAAATAAATTATCAGTTATACTGTATACGTAGCTCATACATATTTGGCCATTCACATCAGTCCCTGCCCCAGTGGAGCTTACAATCTGTCAGAGCCATAACTAGACATTTTGGTGCCTTGTGCCATAAAGAGAATTGGTGCCCCTCCTCATAAGTAAAACAGGGACAGTGTGTGTCGAAGTGCACACGTGTCAAAAATCTAGGCACATAGCTTCATGGGGAAGAAGCAAGGTCACAAAATATGCCTATTCATATTACGCCACACAGTATTCTTCATTATTCAAATTATGCCACACAGTAGTGCCACTTATACACATTACACCAGGTAGAGCCCCTTATATACATTACGCCAGGTAGAGCCTCTTTTACACATTATGCCAGGTAGAGCACCCTTTTACACATTTCGCCAGGTAGAGCCCCCTTTTAAATATTACTCCAGGTAGAGCCCATCACACATTATTCTAGATAGAGCCCCCCATTACACATTATGCTAGGTAGAGCCCCTATTATACATTACATCAGATAGAGTACTATTTTACACATTATGACAGGTAGAGTCCACTTTTACAATGCCCAGTAAAGCTCTTTTTACACATTGCGCCCGGTAGAGCCCTTTTTTACACATTACACCAGGTAGAGTAATATAAAATAACTTTCTTATTTTATTTTATGCACCACTCACCCCCTTAAGCTCTGTGATTGAGAGCAGGTGGGGGAGAGGTCACCTGATGTCTGACTCCAGACTTGCTGGGCTCCTTGCAGGGCTGGGAACTGTGGGAGTCAGCTGGGGCCTGGAGACACTGCTGGGGGGGAGGAGCATCTGATGTGGAGGGAAGGTGGTGCTGTAAGCCTGCACTGCGCTACCTTGCTTGTATAGTTGTGCGCTCAGCAGCAGAGAAGGAGCTGACTGCACACCACTACATAAAGGGCAGAGCTGCAGTGGCAGGAGGTGGGTGGTGGTGAGTGAGAGGCCATGTGGGTGGTGCTGCCAGATAAGTTATGCAAGTATTGATACTAACATGGCGGTCTGCAAAATGTTTTTTTTTGTTTGCAACTATATACAGTATTCACTGTGACATTTCTATTCTTCTCACTACCAATATACATGATAAATGTGATGACTATGCAATAAATTCCAAATGCAATTTGACCTTGTGTGAATTCATCCCTAAACATTGTCGAAGTAAAAAATATTACATAAAGAGAACATACAAACTACACACATATAAGTCGCTATACTTGCAAATACGCGCAGCGAGCACAGCCATATATGGTAACACACGCATTTACACGGACATGCCACAGAGATGGATTCGACACTTATTTCATGCAGTACATAATTATAATAATATCAAGCGCCAGACATCATGATGGTTTAAAATTATCTAATGAATTAATGTCATGTATGTGTATTATTTGAACGAAACCAGATACACCTGTCATATTTACTATTAAAACAACCAGCTTAATGTGTAGATTAATTTGATACTTGTTATTAAGTTGTAGGACATTGCTGCGAATAATTATGATTGAATGTATAATGTATAAAAGCTAAAATCACTTTTATTTGAACAATAGAAGTTCCAAACAGGAAACCCAGGCCAGCCCCTTTGGACGCCCCCAAGGGCTGAGCATGTTCAGCACATACAAAGAAACTAGTGACTCAATCATGAATGAGAGAGAGTCCCCTCCCCCAGAAACTAGATAATACTCTGCTGACCACACAGGAAGTTAGTTGCTTTTTGGTCTCAGAGGAAGATGAAGTCTCAGCATGATTTTACAGAGGAAAGAGAGAGAAAGAGAGTCATATGGAGGGACAAACTTATATGAGAAAGATATGGTATTGTATCACTGGCATGTAACTGAAACTGCATATATCTGTATGTAATTGTATGTTCTAACTGTTTACTGTGTGAGTTGTATTCATGTAACTATAGGTATACTGTACTTTGTAATATATATTGAATCCATATCCTTTTTAATAACAAATATATACATCAATGAGCTTTGGGACTCAGATAATGTGTGGGTGTATTGTTTTCTCTTATGGGATACAGTGTTTTGCGATGTACAGCGCACTTTTATCGTATATGGTAATAAGAGGTGCAGGCGTTTACAATATATATTAGAGCGGGCATTTTAAATATTTGTGAGAAATCAATTTGGCATTCTTAGATGGGGGCTGGTCCGCGATATCACGTTCTTAATGATGCACTGTACATTATAAATGCAACGCTGTGGTCGATCAGCTTGTGATGGACGCATCCTAAAGCTGAGAAAATCATATCCATGTGTATTGTTGTGTTATTATTAAGACGCTGATATGAAATTCAAGGGACAATGCGTTTCTCATAATATTTAAGATGCAAAAATTTATTTTTATTGTTGCAAAACAAGGTTCAAATAAGTCATATTGTGTTTGATTCAGGTTGGATTGCTTATCTGTTAAGTAGGGTTAAAAGTACATTTAAAAGTTGCTACATAGCCTTGATATAGTTTTAATTTTTATCTCAGGCCTAAAATAACTTCTGATGCTTGAATGATGTGTGATTTCTTTGTGACAAAGGAAAACGCATGGTCTGTCCTCCATTTTGGACTAACCACATGGCCTGTCCACCATTTTGTGTAACCCTCATGGATGTGGAAGGAGGAGGAGCAGCGGCCATTTTGGGAAGGTCATTTTTCTAAATGGCTGATTTTCAGTCTGCTCAGAATAATCAGCTTTCCTTGGTCACATGAAACACGATTTATCAGTTACCAATGCATTTATTTAACCCATGCCATAGTCAATTACAAATAGTTTCAATGGGGCCTAGTGAAAGTTAATAGTGAGATGAATACTTGATGTAAGAATTACACACAGAAATAAAATAAAATAAAAAAAGTTTTTTTTTCTTTTACCTCTAGGATTTAGTAACTCTGCTTGCTAGTTTAGGCTAGCCATTGAAATGTTAATTAACCTGTCCCGCTACCCTCTTGAACAGGCATATGAACCTCTGTTGATATGCAAATTAGAAGCACTGAATGGGTAAATGAGTCTCAGGAGACCAGTGAATGGTACATATATATATATATAATTATTATAATTATGTGTATATTTATATCAGTGTATGATCTGCAAGATAGCTATCCATTCTGAATCATATCATTTAAATTATTGATCATTGCTAGATTTATTTAGACCTTTGTGAAACCGGAGATATTTGTTGCTATATAGTTAAAACTAAAATAAATATTTAAGGAAGTAAGCGTAAAGCACAAACACAGTCTGGCCTAGTTGTAAAGGTTTATACAGAAAGAAACTGTGTTGTGTTTAGTGGGCAATAGTAGTTTTATTGCTCACCTTTATAGAATTGTATGATTTGTGCTATTGCGGACGTGAAGTTTTGTACACGTGTCGTGGACAAAGTACGGAACTGCACACGCAGTGTAAGAGACACGCACGGTAGCGTGTTTACGCAAATTGTGTAGGAAGTATGGTCGCTAGGTACAAATTACACAATAGTTTGTTTAGTTTAAAGGCGGGACACGCTACAATAGCACCAAACTACCCGGTTTCTAAAGAAATTTAATATAAAAACAAAATTTAGTATAAATAAAAAAATGTATTTGCCTCTGGGGGTAAAGCTGCCAACTTGAATGAATCCTAATTTTCTGTACAGAAAAACCAAGTATACCTGAGTGAGCGTACGTAGGAGTGAGTGAAATTCGAACCCCGTAATCCGGGATTCCGTCGTTCGGTACATCAAGTGAGTGGAGGCTTGGTGGCGTGAGAAGGCTGACTCACGTTAGTATAAGGTTTAATACGCAAATCGTGAGGTGATTTGTAAAGGAGCGTGATAGTGCATTGTATTGCGAAGTATTGAAGTTAAAAGGTGTTTTTTTTTGGTATTACGCTCCGGACTGAGGGTCCCAGTTTGTACAACGACCCGTGGTCGTACGAATGATAAGTAACAAGTACCTATATGCTGTGCGATTGGACCGCACGTTTGTGGGTGCGATAGATAGTGCAACTTGATATCCTTTTTACAAGCTTTTGCATAAAATCGCGGTATCATTAGCACTGTATAGAGCATACGCAAGCGTGATTTGTGTATAATAAAGTGCATAGGGAGTTTTCGCTGGTCTCTCTCAGGAAAATCTCCAACGGCCGATACTTTACTGGAAAGGGTAAGTTATTCCTAAAAACTTCCAGTAAATATAGGTCAGATAGGGCCCTAGGTTGGGTACATTGCGATCCGCTACCAACAGTGTATCGTTGTATTGGCCAACGTGGGCGTGAGTGGGTGAAAGCGCTCTAAGAACTTTCACTGTCTATTCGTATTGTGCATTGGGGATTGCGTAAAAGGAAAAAGCCCGTGATGGGATCCAATTGCACAAGCGGTGGACGTATTGTAACCAGGGTTCAGGTTGAAGAGCCGCGGCCCATGGGGTCAGCGAGGTTTGTTATGTGTGGGAAATATGGTCCACACACGGAAGGCTTTTTGTCTGAATGGGTACGTATGACTAACAAGGATAGGGTACCATTCCCTAAGGTGGGCAGCTTTGAACCAGAGGTATTGCAGAACTTAAGGATAAGAATATGTCTGATAAAATCCCGAAAACAAAGGGTCAGACATACAAATTGTTTAAACCTGTGACAGCAAGAGGGGTTGGTGAGTTTGATCCTAAGGTATTGCAGGTGGTATGTTTAACCAAAGTCATATAAGACAAGAATGGAAATATAAGAACTGTTTGAACTTGTAGCAACAATAAATAAGTAGGAAGGAAAAAAAAAGATAATGCAAGTACACCGCCATAATTAGATGTGGAAGCAGTTACGGCCAGCATACAAACTATAGAAAATAATAAAAATATGAAAAATATGACTGTAACCCATATATGTACTAATGAATGTTGAAGTTTTATTTAGGAGGAGAAGGTGACCTGATTGTTTTCAGTCATTTCTCATGCACCCAGAGGAGTATCCAACCAGTAAAAGAAGAGCAGTAGCCTGTGGGGGAAGTGGCTGAGACCAGTGGAACAGGTAAGTATGGTATCATTCGTGTACATATATAGTAAAAAAAAAAATCAAACAAAAATAACGTCAGAAATGGAGAAAAACCTGTCCACACATTAGTATTTGCCAGTAGGAAAGCGGACAGAGACAAGGTAACCCCAGGGTATTTCTTTCAGTTACCATATAAGACGTATTCATTCCTAGTAATGTCCCTAGTCAAGATGAGCTTGGAAATGTTTGTTGAACCATGTACAGACCCTAAGTACGGGATGAGAAGGATTGAATGAAATACTTTGCATGACCTAGAAGCTTGTTAAACTTTTTTTTTTTTTTTTTGTCTCTTACAGAAATAGAAAACTCTCCATCTGGATAAGATCACTGGTAAACACTAATTCGGCAAATGGGAGGTGGCTGTCTCTGTGCAAATGGATGGGCTCAATAAGGCATTGAGTGTCAGGGTGCAGACTTCTTTGCAAAATTGGAAGGGTCACAGTAGCTAATCTTAGATAGTGTGCTATTGAACATCACAAGAATAATGTTAGACGCAGAGAACAACAGGTGGAGAGGTTGAGGACGGTAAGTATACTGGCACATACAGGAAAGACCCATCAGTCCAAACCCCAGATCCCTAATGGTCAATAATATGTTACACTTGTAGGAAGGAAGGGCATTTTGCCAGAGATTGTAGGAGTAGTAGGACACATAGTCAATATAGATCCCCTAGACAGAAAACACAAGCCACATTATTAAACATATAGACGGGACGAAGGGACATACAGTAAGGAATCACGAGCCATATAGAAAACACAGATTCGGTTAATGGGAAGAACAGAATTAATGCAACTTACTAATGTTACATTTCACTGTTCTAGATGCATGTCCATCACAGGTAGAGGAAATTAACTCACAGATACCGGGTTCCCTATGAATTTAGGATGGACAGGACACTGGATTGATGGCTGGGATAGTCCCAGTAGAGATAAGACACACAGAAATTTTTTTTTAAGGGGAGTAGACCAAGTAGAGAATCACTTCCCCTTAGTGCCCAATCTAGTTGTCAAATTTTTATAAAATCTTCTCCACCTCTACAAACTCATCTGTCACCAATCTCTATTCTGTTTCTCTACAGTTTTCCTCTTTATCTTTTGCATTCACACAGGGTGGTACAATACATGGACCCAAGTACAGTTCAAACTCCACATGCCTAGGTCCTTCAGAGTTCTGCCCAAACCCAGTATATCTCAACAGCACGATGACACCAGTATTACTGCAGTGTGCCTTGTTATGCACAAAGGGTGGAGAATGGGAATACTGGTGAAGGGAAATTTTGTATAGACACTGATATGTCTGTTGGTAAATGGCAAACCTGACATTTTCTTTTTCATTTTCTTCTTCTTTCTCTCCTCTAGAGATGTTTCTTTTTTCTTTTTTTTCTTTTTGAGTTATGCTCATGGTACTCTACATTGCAAACACACGATAATTAAATTAAGATACAAACATTTGTGTTCCCTGCAGGAAGAGGCAGTCTGGAGGACAAAGGGGTATGGCCAGGAGTCCTCAGGACTGTGGGCAGGTGGACACGGTAAGCCAGTAGCCCCCAGAGCATACCTTCCAAGTCTAGCTGAGGTGGCACATGGTCTGACTCATCTAGGCAAAGAGGGTAGGTGCAGGCTGATGAGAGTCTACTGGTGTGCGCCAGGATTCTATTCTCATGCAGGTAAAGAGAGCAATGACCTGTCTTACTTGCTTGAGGAAGAATATTGGTAAAGCAATACCAACAGAGCCATCCCATATCCCTCCTGCAGACGGATCTTTTCAGGAAATACAAATCGACTTCGTACAGTTAACACCCTTTAGGAATTATTGTTATGTATTGGTGTGCACTGATGTTTTCTCAAACTGGGTAGAGGCATTTCCTGCCGCCACGGATGCTGCTGTGTTTACTGCAAGGAAAAAATTGCATAGAAATTTGTGTGTAGATAATGGTAGCCCTAGAAGTAGGAGCAAAGCTTGAAATTGTACTATTGTGATCATAGATACTGCCACTAGTATTATGTAGCTTCAGAACCACTCCCAGATCTTCACTCGACGAATCACCCTCTTTGAAATTTGTTTTTGTTTTGGTATTTGTGTCTTTCTTTTGGGTTGTTTTTGGAAGACAACCTCATGTCATGATTGATCCGCACAATGATCAGAAATACACCAATGAGGTGACAGTACAGTGCCTTATTGAGATGAGCCAGCATTTGAGAACTTGACAAAAGAACTTGAAACTGTTGATTGCTGGTATGCCAAATGCTAACTCTCTTGACTATGAACCAAGAGACTGTGTGATTGTCCTTACGCTCAGGTTGCCTAATAGACAGGTGGGAAGGACCATACCAAGATTTGTTGACAGCACTAAAGGTCGCCGAAAGATAGATTTGGGTCCACTCGTCCCACTGCAAGAAGGTCGCTGACCCGGAGAGAACTTGTGACAAAGTAGTTTATTGCTCACATTCATCGAGTTTGTGAACTGTGTGTTCGTAATGAACTGTGTGTTCCAAGTGAACTGTGTGTTCAAAGAGCAAGGCGGAGAGCAAAGTGAACTGTGTGTTCCAAGTGAACTGTGTATTCAAAGAGCAAGGCAAAGAGATCGCAAAAGTATCACCAGAGACTCTGTTCCGTGAAGACTGAGAGGCGGCACTGTTGAACACTACCTGAGCGTACTAAAGGACTGCAGAAAGACCAGTCATTGTAATTGATTTGTTATGAACAAGAGTTGTTTTGTTCTATTTCTCTTTTCTCTCTTTCCCGCTGACAAACATTTTCTTTCAGGATATTCTATTTTGCGAGGTTTTTTTTATGAGGAGTCGAGTGTGGGACTGGAACTGGTTCTCTAGGAAGGAGTGATTTCCTTATAGGATCCCAGGACTAGCCGATCAGTTTGTTAAAATCAGAGAAAAATCAAAGGTCTAGTAGTTATGGAGTTCAGAGGTAATCAGGAAAAAATCAGACAATGGCTATTCACACATTGCAGATAAAGAGCTCATTAATATATGTGGAAGAAAGGTTTATGAGTGGCTCTCCCCGAACTCCGAAGGTTTACGTTATTTAGGAAGGACACTACTTATAACCCTTGTTCAAAGATTAAACAGACCTAGCATACGTTCCAAAAATGGAAACAATGTTCAGAAAATGATAGGAATATGTAGATCATGAAAATGTTATATGTCACGGTCACGATTTGTTTGTGTCTTCTTCACCTACCCAGCAGAACCTCAATTGAATCCAAACATCAGTGTACAAAGACGTAGGTACATGTATGTGTGAAATGTTCGTCGCAAATCAGACATTATAAGCCAAAGCACTGTCCCAGCATACTCTATAGGTTGAATGTTGTCCCACACCCAACCAGTGGTCCCGTGATCGCCGAGTGCATATATAGGATGTCTCATCCTCCTCCCTGTCTTCCCCAAATATAGTCAAGTGTCTAATTTGCAAAATGCATATATACTAATGTCTAGGTCACCGATTATGGTATGAAATATTTTTTTCTTATGTTAATAATTGATGGCAGTTATTGTTTACTGCCAAAGGGTGGACTGTCGAAGTCAAAAATATTACATAAAGAGAACATACAAACTACACACATATACACACATATAAGTCGCTATACTTGCAAATATGCAGTGAGCACAGCCATATATGGTAACACACGCATTTACACGGACATGTCACAGAGATGGATTCGACACTTATTTCATGCAGTACATAATTATAATAATATCAAGCACCAGACATCATGATGATTTAAAATTATCTAATGAATTAATGTCATGTATGTGTATTATTTGAACAAAACCAGATACACCTGTCATATTTACTATTAAAACAACCAGCTTAATGTGTAGATTAATTTGATACTTGTTATTATGTTGTAGGACATTGCAGTGGATAATTATGATTGAATGTATAAAAGCTAAAATCACTTTTATTTGAACAATAGAAGTTCCAAACAGGAAACCCAGGCCAGCCCCTTTGGACGTCCCCAAGGGCTGGGCATGTTCAGCACATACAAAGAAACTAATGACTCAATCATGAATGAGAGAGAGAGTCCCCTCCCCCAGAAACTAGATAGTACTCTGCTGACCACACAGGAAGTTAGTTGCTTTTTGGTCTCAGAGGAAGATGAAGTCTCAGCATGATTTTACAGAGGAAAGAGAGAGAGAGAGTCATATGGAGGGACAAACTTATATGAGAAAGATATGGTATTGTATCGCTGGCATGTAACTGAAACTGCATAAAACTGTATGTAATTGTATGTTCTAACTGTTTACTGTGTGAGTTGCATTCATGTAACTATAGGTATACTGTACTTTGTAATATATATTGAATCCATATCCTTTTTAATAACAAATATATACATCAATGAGCTTTGGAACTCAGATAATGTGTGGGTGTATTGTTTTCTCTTATGGGATACAGTGTTTTGCGATGTACAGCGCACTTTTATCGTATATGGTAATAAGAGGTGCAGGCGTTTACAACATATATCTTAGAGCGGGCATTTTAAATATTTGTGAGAAATCAATTTGGCATTCTTAACATATAAATAAATTATGATTTTGGTGTATTAAACGTTACTTTATTGTGTACACTGAACTGTATCTTTTGGGCGCTACCTATATTTTTGCTGTTTTCCATACCATTACAGCATTAACCAAATCATTACAGACACCAGATACTCTAATTAAACAAATTTATCTAATGAAAGATTACTAACAACAATTCTTACCCTAACAGCAGCAGCAGCTATGGATACGTGCACACAGCACAGATAAGAGGACCCTGCTGTGTGTATGATCATTTGCAGCTGTCTCTCTAGTCAGGGGTTCCCACAAGGGGGGATAATGAGAGTCGTCAGCAGTGACTCCTGAACAGCTACAGCAAATAACTTGCAAAGGATCTTCTTAGTGTAATCCCTTGCACAATCTGTAGAATCCGGGAGATTTGACCTACAAAGCAGGGCAGCAGGAGATTTATGGCAGAAATGGGAGCCTCCTGGAGGATGCAGGAGGGTAGGCAACTATGGACTATCTGTCTAAATTATGACACCACTACAGTGAGGTCTGTGCAGTGGTGTAACTACCAAGGGTGCTGGGGGTGCAGCCGCTATGGGGCCCAATATGCTTCCAGGGCCCGCAGTTCCCCCTCATCAAGAACTACGGCCACAGGTGTTCCACTCCTAAAGAAGTAGTAGGTGCGATCCACGTTCCCTACATACCCAGCAGTGCCCCTAGCCCACAGCTGCTGCCCCCCCTTATGCCGGCAGCAGGATTGTAGCAATGGTGGAACCACTGGAGCACGAGCTCCGTGCACCAAAAGAGGTGCAGGTAGCCTCCGCTCTTGTAAAATGACAGATCTAGTCTGGGCTGGCCCCTCCCCATATCCATTGCTCTCCTGTTGTTCTACACCCACTTCTTTCCTCTCTACCCTTTTGTCTGCCCTATCTTCCCTCATGGCTCCCACCCACTGGCGTGGCACCCTTCCCTGCCCCATCCTCCGCACTACTATGCTTTCCCCCTAATAACTCCAAACTTTGCCCCTACCTGCGCACCAGTACTCCTTAACTGTGTTTTGCCCCCCAGCCTCCCTATCCCTACGTCCCTGCTGCTTCTCTCTGTCCCTACATCTCTGCTGCATCTCTCTGTCCCTACGTCCTTGCAGCCTGTCTCTGTTTCTTCATCCCTACTTCCTCTATATCTATTCCTACATCCCTGCTGCCTCTCTCTCTCCCTATGTCTCTGCTGCCTCTCTCTGTCCCTACGTCCTTGCAGCCTCTATCTGTCTCTACGTCCCTGCTGCCTCTATCTGTCCCTACATCCCTGCTGCCTGTCTCTTTGTACCTACTGCATCTCCCCAAGTCCCTGCTGCCTCTTTATGTTTTTCTACATCCCTGTTGTCTCTCTCTTTGTCCCTACTGCATCTCCCTAAGTCCTTGCTGCCTCTCTATGTTTTCCTACATCCCTACTACCTCTCTCTTTATCCCTACTGTGTCTCCCAAAAGTCCCTTCTGCCTCTCTATGTGTTTCTACATCCCTGGTGCCTCTCTATCTGCCCCTACCTCCCTGCTGCCTCTCTCTGTTTCTATGCACCTGCTGCCTATCTCTGTCCCTAAGTCCCTGCTGCCTATCTCTGTACCCATGTCTTTGCAGGCACTCTCTCTCTGTCCCTATCGCCACTCTGTCTGTCTCTATGTCCTTGCTGCCATTCTCTCTCTGGAGACCTAAATTGGGGGCCCCTTAAACATTTTGCTACGGGGCCCACAAAGTTCTAGTTACGACCCTGGGTCTGTGGTGTATATAGTTTTCATTGCTGTGTATGTATTCCCGTGAAAGGTTACACCGAATCTTATTTTGTATTCCGTATTAGTTGGTGTTTGAATCTCTTATCTGTGTTTTTAGATTTCTTGCAGTCTACAGTGAAGAAGCATGCAACAACCACTGTGCCCTAATTACTTACAGATTTCTTAAAACATAAGTCACAGATTAACGCTGGCGATGAGGCTTAAGGCCCCCATCCACTAGTGCGATGTGACCTGCTTTTATGCAATTGAGATGAATTGCTGAGATGGATTGCATGAAAAGTGTCACATTGCATGTCCTTTTCGTGCGATTGCGATGCGAGGCGTGCTCCCATGTGTCTCTCATCACAATCGCAGATCACACGTGCTGCATGTAATATTTATCTCAATCACACAGAAATAGGTTTAACAACGTTAGATTGCATGAGATAAACCACATGTAAAAAATACACTGAAGTAGCAAATAGAGATGAGCGGGTTCGGTTTCTCTGAATCTGAACCCGCACGAACTTCATGTTTTTTTTCACGGGTCCGAGCGACTCGGATCTTCCCGCCTTGCTCGGTTAACCCGAGCGCGCCCGAACGTCATCATGACGCTGTCGGATTCTCGCGAGACTCGGATTCTATATAAGGAGCCGCGCGTCGCCGCCATTTTCACACGTGCATTGAGATTGATAGGGAGAGGACGTGGCTGGCGTCCTCTCCATTTAGATTAGGAGAGAGAGAGAGAGAGATTGACCTGAGGCTGATACTGTAGAAGAGAGTGCAGAGTTTAGTGACTGACCACAGTGACCACCAGCAGTGCAGTTGTTTTATTTAATATATCCGTTCTCTGCCTGAAAAAAACGGTACACACAGTGACTCAGTCACATACCATATCTGTGTGCACTGCTCAGCCCAGTGTGCTGCATGCCTGCATCATCTATGTATATATTATATATCTGACTGTGCTCAGCTCACACAGCTTATAATTGTGGGGGAGACTGGGGAGCACTGCAGTGCCAGTTATAGGTTATAGCAGGAGCCAGGAGTACAAGACAGTCACATACCATATCTGTGTGCACTGCTCAGCCCAGTGTGCTGCATCATCTATGTATATATTATATATCTGACTGTGCTCAGCTCACACTGCTTATAATTGTGGGGGAGACTGGGGAGCACTGCAGTGCCAGTTATAGGTTATAGCAGGAGCCAGGAGTACATATTATATTAAAATTAAACAGTGCACACTTTTGCTGCAGGAGTGCCACTGCCAGTGTGACTGACCAGTGACCTGACCACACTGACCACCAGTATAGTTAGTAGTATACTATATTGTGATTGCCTGAAAAAGTTAAACACTCGTCGTGTGACTTCACTTGTGTGGTGTTTTTTTTTTTTATTCTATAAAAAACTCATTCTGCTGACAGACAATGTCCAGCAGGTCCGTCATTATATAATATATATACCTGTCCGGCTGCAGTAGTGATATATATATATTTTTTATATCATTATTTATCATCCAGTCGCAGCAGACACAGTACGGTAGTTCACGGCTGTAGCTACCTCTGTGTCGGCACTCGGCAGTCCATCCATAATTGTATACCACCTACCCGTGGTTTTTTTTTCTTTCTTCTTTATACATACATACTACTACATCTCTTTATCAACCAGTCTATATTAGCAGCAGACACAGTACAGTACGGTAGTTCACGGCTGTGGCTACCTCTGTGTCGGCACTCGGCAGTCCGTCCATAATTGTATACCACCTAACCGTGGTTTTTTTTTCTTTCTTCTTTATACATACATACTACGACATCTCTTTATCAACCAGTCTATATTAGCAGCAGACACAGTACAGTACGGTAGTTCACGGCTGTGGCTACCTCTGTGTCGGCACTCGGCAGTCCGTCCATAATTGTATACCACCTAACCGTGGTTTTTTTTTTCTTTCTTCTTCATACATACATACTACGACATCTCTTTATCAACAAGTCTATATTAGCAGCAAACACAGTACAGTACGGTAGTTCACGGCTGTGGCTACCTCTGTGTCGGCACTCGGCAGTCCGTCCATAATTGTATACCACCTAACCGTGGTTTTTTTTTCTTTCTTCTTTATACATACATACTACGACATCTCTTTATCAACCAGTCTATATTAGCAGCAGACACAGTACAGTACGGTAGTTCACGGCTGTGGCTACCTCTGTGTCGGCACTCGGCAGTCCGTCCATAATTGTATACCACCTAACCGTGGTTTTTTTTTCTTTCTTCTTCATACATACATACTACGACATCTCTTTATCAACCAGTCTATATTAGCAGCAGACACAGTACAGTACGGTAGTTCACGGCTGTGGCTACCTCTGTGTCGGCACTCGGCAGTCCGTCCATAATTGTATACCACCTAACCGTGGTTTTTTTTTCTTTCTTCTTTATACATACATACTACGACATCTCTTTATCAACCAGTCTATATTAGCAGCAGACACAGTACAGTACGGTAGTTCACGGCTGTGGCTACCTCTGTGTCGGCACTCGGCAGTCCGTCCATAATTGTATACCACCTAACCGTGGTTTTTTTTTCTTTCTTCTTCATACATACATACTACGACATCTCTTTATCAACCAGTCTATATTAGCAGCAGACACAGTACAGTACGGTAGTTCACGGCTGTGGCTACCTCTGTGTCGGCACTCGGCAGTCCGTCCATAATTGTATACCACCTACCCGTGGTTTTTTTTTTCTTTCTTCTTCATACATACATACTACTACATCTCTTTATCAACCAGTCTATATTAGCAGCAGACACAGTACAGTACGGTAGTTCACGGCTGTGGCTACCTCTGTGTCGGCACTCGGCAGTCCGTCCATAATTGTATACCACCTAACCGTGGTTTTTTTTTCTTTCTTCTTTATACATACATACTACGACATCTCTTTATCAACCAGTCTATATTAGCAGCAGACACAGTACAGTACGGTAGTTCACGGCTGTGGCTACCTCTGTGTCGGCACTCGGCAGTCCGTCCATAATTGTATACCACCTAACCGTGGTTTTTCTTTCTTTCTTCTTCATACATACATACTACGACATCTCTTTATCAACCAGTCTATATTAGCAGCAGACACAGTACAGTACGGTAGTTCACGGCTGTGGCTACCTCTGTGTCGGCACTCGGCAGTCCGTCCATAATTGTATACCACCTACCCGTGGTTTTTTTTCTTTCTTCTTTATACATACATACTACTACATCTCTTTATCAACCAGTCTATATTAGCAGCAGACACAGTACAGTACGGTAGTTCACGGCTGTGGCTACCTCTGTGTCGGCACTCGGCAGTCCGTCCATAATTGTATACCACCTACCCGTGTTTTTTTTTTCTTTCTTCTTCATACATACATACTACGACATCTCTTTATCAACCAGTCTATATTAGCAGCAGACACAGTACAGTACGGTAGTTCACGGCTGTGGCTACCTCTGTGTCGGCACTCGGCAGTCCGTCCATAATTGTATACCACCTAACCGTGGTTTTTTTTTCTTTCTTCTTCATACATACATACTACGACATCTCTTTATCAACCAGTCTATATTAGCAGCAGACACAGTACGGTAGTTCACGGCTGTAGCTACCTCTGTGTCGGCACTCGGCAGTCCGTCCATAATTGTATACTAGTATCCATCCATCTCCATTGTTTACCTGAGGTGCCTTTTAGTTGTGCCTATTAAAATATGGAGAACAAAAATGTTGAGGTTCCAAAATTAGGGAAAGATCAAGATCCACTTCCACCTCGTGCTGAAGCTGCTGCCACTAGTCATGGCCGAGACGATGAAATGCCAGCAACGTCGTCTGCCAAGGCCGATGCCCAATGTCATAGTACAGAGCATGTCAAATCCAAAACACCAAATATCAGTAAAAAAAGGACTCCAAAACCTAAAATAAAATTGTCGGAGGAGAAGCGTAAACTTGCCAATATGCCATTTACCACACGGAGTGGCAAGGAACGGCTGAGGCCCTGGCCTATGTTCATGGCTAGTGGTTCAGCTTCACATGAGGATGGAGGCACTCAGCCTCTCGCTAGAAAAATGAAAAGACTCAAGCTGGCAAAAGCAGTAGCACCGCAAAGAACTGTGCGTTCTTCGAAATCCCAAATCCACAAGGAGAGTCCAATTGTGTCGGTTGCGATGCCTGACCTTCCCAACACTGGACGTGAAGAGCATGCGCCTTCCACCATTTGCACGCCCCCTGCAAGTGCTGGAAGGAGCACCCGCAGTCCAGTTCCTGATAGTCAGATTGAAGATGTCAGTGTTGAAGTACACCAGGATGAGGAGGATATGGGTGTTGCTGGCGCTGGGGAGGAAATTGACCAGGAGGATTCTGATGGTGAGGTGGTTTGTTTAAGTCAGGCACCCGGGGAGACACCTGTTGTCCGTGGGAGGAATATGGCCGTTGACATGCCTGGTGAAAATACCCAAAAAATCAGCTCTTCGGTGTGGAACTATTTCAACAGAAATGCGGACAACAGGTGTCAAGCCGTGTGTTCCCTTTGTCAAGCTGTAATAAGTAGGGGTAAGGACGTTAACCACCTCGGAACATCCTCCCTTATACGTCACCTGCAGCGCATTCATAATAAGTCAGTGACAAGTTCAAAAACTTTGGGTGACAGCGGAAGCAGTCCACTGACCAGTAAATCCCTTCCTCTTGTAACCAAGCTCACGCAAACCACCCCACCAACTCCCTCAGTGTCAATTTCCTCCTTCCCCAGGAATGCCAATAGTCCTGCATGCCATGTCACTGGCAATTCTGACGAGTCCTCTCCTGCCTGGGATTCCTCCGATGCATCCTTGCGTGTAACGCCTACTGCTGCTGGCGCTGCTGTTGTTGCTGCTGGGAGTCGATGGTCATCCCAGAGGGGAAGTCGTAAGCCCACTTGTACTACTTCCAGTAAGCAATTGACTGTTCAACAGTCCTTTGCGAGGAAGATGAAATATCACAGCAGTCATCCTGCTGCAAAGCGGATAACTGAGGCCTTGACAACTATGTTGGTGTTAGACGTGCGTCCGGTATCCGCCGTTAGTTCACAGGGAACTAGACAATTTATTGAGGCAGTGTGCCCCCGTTACCAAATACCATCTAGGTTCCACTTCTCTAGGCAGGCGATACCGAGAATGTACACGGACGTCAGAAAAAGACTCACCAGTGTCCTAAAAAATGCAGTTGTACCCAATGTCCACTTAACCACGGACATGTGGACAAGTGGAGCAGGGCAGGGTCAGGACTATATGACTGTGACAGCCCACTGGGTAGATGTATGGACTCCCGCCGCAAGAACAGCAGCGGCGGCACCAGTAGCAGCATCTCGCAAACGCCAACTCTTTCCTAGGCAGGCTACGCTTTGTATCACCGCTTTCCAGAATACGCACACAGCTGAAAACCTCTTACGGCAACTGAGGAAGATCATCGCGGAATGGCTTACCCCAATTGGACTCTCCTGTGGATTTGTGGCATCGGACAACGCCAGCAATATTGTGTGTGCATTAAATATGGGCAAATTCCAGCACGTCCCATGTTTTGCACATACCTTGAATTTGGTGGTGCAGAATTATTTAAAAAACGACAGGGGCGTGCAAGAGATGCTGTCGGTGGCCAGAAAAATTGCGGGACACTTTCGGCGTACAGGCACCACGTACAGAAGACTGGAGCACCACCAAAAACTACTGAACCTGCCCTGCCATCATCTGAAGCAAGAAGTGGTAACGAGGTGGAATTCAACCCTCTATATGCTTCAGAGGTTGGAGGAGCAGCAAAAGGCCATTCAAGCCTATACAATTGAGCACGATATAGGAGGTGGAATGCACCTGTCTCAAGCGCAGTGGAGAATGATTTCAACGTTGTGCAAGGTTCTGATGCCCTTTGAACTTGCCACACGTGAAGTCAGTTCAGACACTGCCAGCCTGAGTCAGGTCATTCCCCTCATCAGGCTTTTGCAGAAGAAGCTGGAGACATTGAAGGAGGAGCTAACACGGAGCGATTCCGCTAGGCATGTGGGACTTGTGGATGGAGCCCTTAATTCGCTTAACAAGGATTCACGGGTGGTCAATCTGTTGAAATCAGAGCACTACATTTTGGCCACCGTGCTCGATCCTAGATTTAAAGCCTACCTTGGATCTCTCTTTCCGGCAGACACAAGTCTGCTGGGGTTGAAAGACCTGCTGGTGAGAAAATTGTCAAGTCAAGCGGAACGCGACCTGTCAACATCTCCTCCTTCACATTCTCCCGCAACTGGGGGTGCGAGGAAAAGGCTCAGAATTCCGAGCCCACCCGCTGGCGGTGATGCAGGGCAGTCTGGAGCGACTGCTGATGCTGACATCTGGTCCGGACTGAAGGACCTGACAACGATTACGGACATGTCGTCTACTGTCACTGCATATGATTCTCTCACCATTGAAAGAATGGTGGAGGATTATATGAGTGACCGCATCCAAGTCGGCACGTCACACAGTCCATACTTATACTGGCAGGAAAAAGAGGCAATTTGGAGGCCATTGCACAAACTGGCTTTATTCTACCTAAGTTGCCCTCCCACAAGTGTGTACTCCGAAAGAGTGTTTAGTGCCGCCGCTCACCTTGTCAGCAATCGGCGTACGAGGTTACATCCAGAAAATGTGGAGAAGATGATGTTCATTAAAATGAATTATAATCAATTCCTCCGCGGAGACATTGACCAGCAGCAATTGCCTCCACAAAGTACACAGGGAGCTGAGATGGTGGATTCCAGTGGGGACGAATTGATAATCTGTGAGGAGGGGGATGTACACGGTGATATATCGGAGGGTGATGATGAGGTGGACATCTTGCCTCTGTAGAGCCAGTTTGTGCAAGGAGAGATTAATTGCTTCTTTTTTGGGGGGGGTCCAAACCAACCCGTCATATCAGTCACAGTCGTGTGGCAGACCCTGTCACTGAAATGATGGGTTGGTTAAAGTGTGCATGTCCTGTTTTGTTTATACAACATAAGGGTGGGTGGGAGGGCCCAAGGACAATTCCATCTTGCACCTCTTTTTTCTTTTATTTTTCTTTGCGTCATGTGCTGTTTGGGGAGGGTTTTTTGGAAGGGACATCCTGCGTGACACTGCAGTGCCACTCCTAAATGGGCCCGGTGTTTGTGTCGGCCACTAGGGTCGCTAATCTTACTCACACAGTCAGCTACCTCATTGCGCCTCTTTTTTTCTTTGCGTCATGTGCTGATTGGGGAGGGTTTTTTGGAAGGGACATCCTGCGTGACACTGCAGTGCCACTCCTAAATGGGCCCGGTGTTTGTGTCGGCCACTAGGGTCGCTAATCTTACTCACACAGTCAGCTACCTCATTGCGCCTCTTTTTTTCTTTGCGTCATGTGCTGATTGGGGAGGGTTTTTTGGAAGGGACATCCTGCGTGACACTGCAGTGCCACTCCTAAATGGGCCCGGTGTTTGTGTCGGCCACTAGGGTCGCTAATCTTACTCACACAGTCAGCTACCTCATTGCGCCTCTTTTTTTCTTTGCGTCATGTGCTGATTGGGGAGGGTTTTTTGGAAGGGACATCCTGCGTGACACTGCAGTGCCACTCCTAAATGGGCCCGGTGTTTGTGTCGGCCACTAGGGTCGCTAATCTTACTCACACAGTCAGCTACCTCATTGCGCCTCTTTTTTTCTTTGCGTCATGTGCTGATTGGGGAGGGTTTTTTGGAAGGGACATCCTGCGTGACACTGCAGTGCCACTCCTAAATGGGCCCGGTGTTTGTGTCGGCCACTAGGGTCGCTAATCTTACTCACACAGTCAGCTACCTCATTGCGCCTCTTTTTTTCTTTGCGTCATGTGCTGATTGGGGAGGGTTTTTTGGAAGGGACATCCTGCGTGACACTGCAGTGCCACTCCTAAATGGGCCCGGTGTTTGTGTCGGCCACTAGGGTCGCTAATCTTACTCACACAGTCAGCTACCTCATTGCGCCTCTTTTTTTCTTTGCGTCATGTGCTGATTGGGGAGGGTTTTTTGGAAGGGACATCCTGCGTGACACTGCAGTGCCACTCCTAAATGGGCCCGGTGTTTGTGTCGGCCACTAGGGTCGCTAATCTTACTCACACAGTCAGCTACCTCATTGAGCCTCTTTTTTTCTTTGCGTCATGTGCTGATTGGGGAGGGTTTTTTG
This sequence comes from Pseudophryne corroboree, assembly GCF_028390025.1. Lineage (NCBI taxonomy): Eukaryota > Metazoa > Chordata > Amphibia > Anura > Myobatrachidae > Pseudophryne > Pseudophryne corroboree. Next base: position 943,160,618 of record NC_086444.1, on the reverse strand, counting down.
GAAGGGACATCCTGCGTGACACTGCAGTGCCACTCCTAAATGGGCCCGGTGTTTGTGTCGGCCACTAGGGTCGCTAATCTTACTCACACAGTCAGCTACCTCATTGCGCCTCTTTTTTTCTTTGCGTCATGTGCTGATTGGGGAGGGTTTTTTGGAAGGGACATCCTGCGTGACACTGCAGTGCCACTCCTAAATGGGCCCGGTGTTTGTGTCGGCCACTAGGGTCGCTAATCTTACTCACACAGTCAGCTACCTCATTGCGCCTCTTTTTTTCTTTGCGTCATGTGCTGATTGGGGAAGGTTTTTTGGAAGGGACATCCTGCGTGACACTGCAGTGCCACTCCTAAATGGGCCCGGTGTTTGTGTCGGCCACTAGGGTCGCTAATCTTACTCACACAGTCAGCTACCTCATTGCGCCTCTTTTTTTCTTTGCGTCATGTGCTGATTGGGGAGGGTTTTTTGGAAGGGACATCCTGCGTGACACTGCAGTGCCACTCCTAAATGGGCCCGCTGTTTGTGTCGGCCACTAGGGTCGCTTATCTTACTCACACAGTCAGCTACCTCATTGCGCCTCTTTTTTTCTTTGCGTCATGTGCTGATTGGGGAGGGTTTTTTGGAAGGGACATCCTGCGTGACACTGCAGTGCCACTCCTAGATGGGCCAGGTGTTTGTGTCGGCCACTAGTGTCGCTTAGCTTAGTCATCCAGCGACCTTGGTGCAAATTTTAGGACTAAAAATAATATTGTGAGGTGTGAGGTATTCAGAATAGACTGAAAATGAGTGGAAATTATGGTTTTTGAGGTTAATAATAATATGGGATCAAAATGACCCCCAAATTCTATGATTTAAGCTGTTTTTTAGTGTTTTTTAAAAAAAACACCCGAATCCAAAACACACCCGAATCCGACAAAAAAAATTCGGTGAGGTTTTGCCAAAACGCGGTCGAACCCAAAACACGGCCGCGGAACCGAACCCAAAACCAAAACACAAAACCCGAAAAATTTCAGGCGCTCATCTCTAGTAGCAAATCGCAATTGCAGGGCTCCCGGGAAGCTCCCAGCCAGATTGCAGATAATTTGGATCCAACTCATTGCTGAGATAAAACTCCCTAGTGGATGGGGGCAGGGCCGTCTTTTCGTATGGGCTCAATGGGCTCTTTCCCAAGGGCCACAGGAGTATAAGGACCTTAGGCTGATAGCTGAGAGTCCCCTCTTTCCAGGGGTATCAGATTTTTGAAAATCGGCCCTGGGGAACCAGAGATATCCGACTTGAAAGCTGTGGTCCCCATCCAAGCCTGTTAATTGCTCTTCCTAGCCAGATATCTCGGGATCTGTCTGACATAGAGTTTTTCTGAGGGTATAATCCAAAAGATGTGACCCTCCCCTTTTGGTGGACACTGGCAGCTTGTCTCTTCTATGCCCAGAACCAGAGATATCAGCCTTCAAGCAGCTGGTCCCTGCTCCAGCTCCACACGCCTAGTATGCAGTTTTATGTTTGTTGATGGATTGCTCTGGCTCCTGAACTCTGATCCCCAAGTCCCCAGAACCTTCTGAAAGTGGGGACTCTCTAGTTTTTTATCCCATTCAAAGCTAAGAAATATATTTTCAGTAACTTGAGATACCTGCAGTCAAGCAAGCTGTCCTCCCAACAGAAAAAAAATACAGTATAAAGCCCACTCCACTATCCACCCCTCCCCTACGTATTAAAAAACCCCTACCACCCCTGGAAGTCATGTACCAGGGTCCTTTTATTCACCCCAATGCCACCTTCTACAGTTTAGCCCCATCTGTGCAGTAAAGGAGTAATTAGCAGAAATTACTGCTCCAGGTCCTACATGCTGAGCGGAAGATAGAACACCCCCTACCCCCCGCGGGACATCAAAGCTGCCGCTTATAGCACCCCCCACCCCTACCGCTGGAGGATGGGTAGGGGGCCCAGTGCATTGCTGTGCCCAGTGGCCTTCACTGCTGTTAAGACGGCCCTGGATGGGGGCCTTTAAACTCTTCTTCAGTTTAGCTCCAGTGATATCTGGAGCACCATCAGCCTGTCACAGTATACTTGTGGAGTGCAGAGGAGCAGCACATGCAGACTGCCAGCAGCACCCAGGCTGAACACAAGCACACGTGAGTTGTATCATTTTTATTTACAGAAGGAAAAAGGACATAAAGGCAAAATGTCAGGATATATTAGCACAATAGCTCATTTTAATAGCACTGTCGGGGACTGGGCTACATATACTGAGAGAGTGGTACTGCACTGTGATGCCCCATTTCCCCCACTATGGGGGCATGGCCAGCACTCAGTGGGCTGCTGTACGTGCCCCCTGTCCCTCTCTTGTCGGGGAATAGGCGCTGTGTGCACAGCATCTATTCACCGCTGCTCTGTTTAGAGTAGCGATTGACAGAGGGGATCTCCAAACTCCCATCCCTCCCACTGCGGGAATCTGTGACCCGTGGGTGGGACAGCAGGACAGACCATGAAAAACTGGATTGTTCCGCCAAAATCGGAACAGTTGGGAGGTATGCAGTAGCACATACTTGCCTACTTTTGAAAAAGCATTTCAGGGAGATGTGAAAGTAACACCTATCAGCGTGGATGTGTACTGCTACATCTGAGAGGCGTGTCATAAAAATGACTTATATCCAAATGTAAATGAGTCCCAATGTTAGTAAGAACTACTTGTTGAAGAAAGGACACTGATATTTTGCAGGATTTTTTTGTGTATTGTGTTTTACAAGAGGTTCCAATTGCTGTAAGTGGCCACAAGAAACCTTATTAAGAATTCATGTAGCTGTAGGGATCATTGTGCCTTATAACCAATGCAGGGAAATGGCACTGATAATTCCATTTAATGGATGTATCTCTGATTTCTTTTTTTCACAAAGAATGTAGCAGCTGCATAATGGGGATAAGGTGCAATCAGGGAGATTGCTGGTGTATTCAGGTAGTCAGGGAAATTGCTGATATTTCAGGGAGTCTCCTGCAGAAAGAAAGAGGGTAGGCATCTATGATGTGTTATTAAGTGTAATGGGTGCTAAAACATACAGTTTGCTGAGGAGTTTAATACACCTGTGTACATTTTACAAAAGCATTTGTATCCTAAACCATTAGTAATTGCCAGGGGCGGATTGGCCATAGGGCCCACAAGGAAGATTTCTGGTAGGTTGATGTGTCTGTGGGGCCTGTTTGTCTGTTGTCATGAGGCCCCACCCCCCACATGACAGGCAGCCCACCACACTCAGTACACTGCATTGTCCCCATTTATTCTGTTATTCCATCTCTGCAGTATAGCAACACTGCCATCCAATGATGCTGCCATGGCTACACGGTATGTTATGCCTCTTCTGCTGCACATGTTGACCCACTTCTACAAAATTTTACAGGGCCAGTTTTAGTTCCCAAACCACCCTAGTCTGCAGCAAAAGATGTAAGGAAGGCCGCATTTGCGTACAATCAGGCCCTGGGTGGGATGCACTAAACGGAAAATGCGGTAAACTCCCATTTACCACATTTTCCTAATGCACTAACACCCGGTCGGCAGGCCACACTGCAGAGGGGTTCACCAGCTTTTGCTGGCGATACCCCATAGAAGTCTATGGGCTTCTCTCCACAGCGCTGTGTGAGAGATCCGATCGGATCCTTCCCAGCAAGCTTCATGCCCGCCCCATCATCCTGCGCATGCACAGACTGACTACCAGGGCCGAATCCCGGAAGTCAGGCAGCCGCTGAGGATCTCTGAGGACACCTCTTAATGGAAGTACATATGCGATTAGCATCGTGGCGTTGGCCGGGGATGTCTATTAGTACATCCTGCCCCCTATGAGCAGGAATCCCGCCCCCATCAACAGACCCTCATCAGATCACACCCACATTAGGGCTGGGTTTCTCTCCCAATCTGCCCTTGGTAATTGCTGAAAGTTTCAGGTTCTACAGAAGGAAGCAAACTGTAAGTGAAAGTGTGTCTGATTACATTGCTGAATTGAGTTATCTGAACTCTATACATTTGGATCAATGGTTAGATGCCTAAGAGACCATTTAGTTTGTTGAATGACAAGTGGAAGTATACAAAACTAATTGCTGGCTGAGCTTAAGCTGATCCTAAAGAGTGCACTATCCATAGCTACTGTATTTCAATGGAGACGTTAACCAGGCATGCATCACAAATACAGGTCTCTAGGTTGACAAGACTTAGGTCGACAATGTCTAGGTCGACCACTATTGGTTGACAGTAACTAGGTCACAATGGTGTCTAGGTCGACAGGGACTCTAGGTTGACATGTACTGGGTCAGCATGACAAAAGGTCGACATGAGTTTTCACAATTTTTCATTTTTTTAACTTTTTCATACTTTACGATCCACATGGACTACAATTGGGAATGGTAACCTGTGCCAAGCGTCACGGTGCACTAATTGGGGATCCCGGCCACTCTACGAAGAAAATAACACAAAAAAGTAAAAAAACTCATGTCGACCTTTTTCCAGGTCGACCTAGAGTCCCTGTCGACCTAGAGTCCCTGTCGACCTAGAAACTGTGTCGAGCTACTTACTGTCGACCAATAGTGGTTGACCTAGACACTGTCAACCTAAGTATAGTCTATCTAAAATACCACACCCCTAATCAAATCTGATCGCTGTTTAATGCACGCGCAAGCAGTGTTTGCAAGTGTACGAACATAACGCAAGCGTGCGAACAGACAGAAAAACACGCCCATCATGCACGAGTGCACGCAAAAGAGGTGTTTACTATTTTGGATCGCAATGGAGTGATGCGTTCGCAAGGTTGCGAATCGCATCACTTGCAACATGGAGCTTATCGTACATGTGCGTTGCATTCGCTAGCTTGCAAATAATCGCACAATGGTGGGGTATTTTTTCCAACATAAATAAAACAATCACCCTAAGGAATTGTAATGTGATTGATCAATTAAAGGGGGATAAATACGGAGAGATCCGTTCTTAAAATCCAAGCAATCTGACTAGATTGCTTAGATTTTAAGCACGGATCTCTCGTGTGTATGCCCCACTGCTGGGAGAAATGAGCGCCCCCCTCCTCGCTCAGCACACATCGCGCTGTGCTGAGCGGGGGGAGAGATGTGTGCTGAGCGGTCTGTGACAGATCGCTCAGCACACATCTCTTCCCGTGTGTACTGCCCTTAAGTGATCAAACACTGCAAAATGAAGAGTTTGACAACCTAATTGCTCAATAACATTCAGCAATTAAGGCAACAAATATACTGTTTGCGCAAAATATGTTTGTTGTCCTATTTGCACAATACACTTAACACTATTTAAAAAAACTATATATTCAAATATGTAGTCTTTTAAAATAGTGATGTGGTAAACCCCACCACCACCACCACCACCACCACCAAAAAAAAAAGGAAAGAGACATAAATAAAATGTAGCAAAAACAACAAAAAAACACATATTGAAGTAACAGAGGATAGATGATATAGTAAAAGAGACACAATATTCAGTTCAATAAAAATGCAACACAAGAGCAGTTTTGATCATTTACTGTTTTTCAGCAAAAAAATTACTGTTTTACACAAAATATTTAAAAAAGATAACAAATTAGAAACATTGCTCAGCAGGGCCTGGATGTAGGCCTGCATGGCCAGTTGCTCCCTCCATACGGCCTTGCAAATGCATAGTCACCACCCACGGGGGAGTGTATTTTCGCTTTGCAAGTGTGCGATTGCATGTACTATTCAGGGCAATAAGAGCCTTATATTCACAAATAATCAGACAGTTAACCTGTCATCTGAATATATGCAGTGTTGTTTCTAACATCCTTATCACACTACTATATAGCAACAAGAGTTGCATTGTGATTTACTGAATCAATAATATACTAGAAATGTCACAACACTGCAACATTTGTAACCCTTTGTAAACATCACTGGCAGAAACAGTCAGAGGTTGTTTCAAAGATTACCCAATAACCCCTGTAATCACAGGTACTCATTAATTCATAAAATAAAGACAGCGTACTAGCATTTTCTTTTAACAAATATCTTTACTCACATAAAAAAAAAAATTTTCTCACGTTATTCTGTCTCTATTTGATTTTATATTTCACTTCACATGACCCCTTTATAATAAGGGGACATATAATACATCACATGTGGTAATAATAAAGGTATCTATATCACATGTGGCTATTGAAATCTTTCTTTTAGTTTATATCATATTAATAAAGTATCAAAATTTGTTTTATTAAAAAGAATTGAATCTTTTGGGAAAGGGAATGAGTGCTGCTACCTAAAGTTGATCTACTTTTTCTTCTTTAAATCCATATATGTGCAGCAGAGCGGAACAAAACATTTTGTGCAAAACAAGACCAGCCCTAAAGTTACTTATCCTGTGCGATGATCCTAGCGACGGAGGTCCCGGAATTGATGTCAGACATCCGCCCTACAAACGCCTGGACACCCCCGTGTTTTCCCTACCACTCCCAGAAAACGGTCAGTTGACACCCATAAATGCCCTCTTCCTGTCAATCTCCTTGCGATCGGCTGTGCGAATGGATTCATCGCTAGAAGCCTTGCACAGCAACGATGCTGTTTGTACCCGTACGATGCGCCAGCGCAGTTTTGCCATTTTTTTACCTGATCACTGTGCTGCAAAAATCGGCAGTGAGCGATCAACTCGGAATGACCCCCATGATCTCCAACCTCAGTATTTGTAATAAGTGGGGAAGAATGTGAAAAAAATAAAAACAAAAACATAAAAACATATTCTGTAAATTGTCATCACTACAATCCAATAAGAATGGCACTGCAAAGCTGATCATGTTTCTCACATATGCTACTGATTAATAACATAAAAACTTACATTCAAATCTACAAACAATGGGGGGTCATTCCGAGTAGTTCGCTCGTTGCCGATTTTCTCTATATTGCGATTAGACGCTTACTGCGCATGCGCAATGTTCGCAGAGCGCATGCGCTTAGTTATTTTACTCAAAAGTTAGGTATTTTACTCACGGCATTACGAGGATTTTTCTTCGTTCTGGTGATCGGAGTGTGATTGACAGGAATTGGGTGTTTCTGGCCGTTTTATGGGTGTGTGTGAAAAAACGCTGTCGTTTCTGGGAAAAACGCGGGAGTGGCTGGAGAAACGGGGGAGTGCCTGGGCGAACGCTGGGTGTGTTTGTGACGTCAAACCAGGAACGAAACTGACTGAACTGATCGCAGTGGCAGAGTAAGTGTCGAGCTACTCAGAAAATGCTAAGAAATTTCTATTCGCAATTTTGCGAATCTTTCGTTCGCAATTGTGCTAAGCTAAGATACACTCCCAGAGGGCGGCGGCTTAGCGTGTGCAATGCTGCTAAAAGCAGCTAGCGAGTGAACAACTTGGAATGAGGGCCTATATTAGCAACATATTTTAAAATGAAATATACAGATGGAGCCGCGCTCCAAACGAGCACTCCCGGCATGACTAGGCGATCTATCCACCTAGTCACGCCAGGAGTGCAGAGATGCTCCTATTCAAAGCGTACCTGTCCGGGCGTGCGGACCAGGATGGTCTTCATTCAAATGAATGGGGTGCGTCTCCATCACGGTCGTGCGTGCCCAGTCAAAGATGGAGACGCCGAGTCCTAGGCGTGCCCACCTAGGTGCACCTAGTACTTGGCATCTCATACTCCAACTGGGCACGCGCGCCAATAATGGAGACGCTCCCCATTCACTTGAATGGAGAGCGTCCCAGTACGCACGCCCAGACAGAGATGCTAGCGTGGCTCCATCTGTATATCTCTCCCCTTATCTAGTCAAAACAAACAAATCCCATTCCCACTATGCATCTGTCATGTTAACGGCTGACTTGTTCACAATCACAATTTTTGGAATTTGTTGGCCCACTACCCATCTTATGTAATGGTCTCACGAACATCTTAAGATGGTCCTGTAAAATTAACTATTCAGACAAGCCTTTTAGATGCACCTACAACACACATGACTTTCTAAATCCTTTCACAATAAAATTCCAATACAAAATTAATGTCTTTGCAATGTTATTGGAGCACTATGATAGTGCTAGAATTACTTCCTAGCATTGTTTGAAATTCTGAATTACATATTCTTTGGGTTTTTTTAAACAGAGCCTTCCTACCTCTATGTCTGTTATGACCAAGTTTGCTAAACAATGAATGTTTTACTGTAATCTGTTGCAGTACACGTGTCTTCAACCTGTGTCCCTCCAGCTGCTATGGAACTACTCATCCAAACATGGCCTGCCTCAGTGATAGCATGCCTTAATAGCCAATCTGTGGAAGGGAATGCTGGGATGTGTATTTACTAGAGATGAGCGGGTTCGGTTCTCAGAGAACCGAACCCTACCGAACTACATCACCTGGGCCCGGATCCGAGTCAGGCTCGGGTTTTCCCACCTGACTCGGAAACCAGAATGAGGCAAAACTTCATCATCCCGCTGTCGGATTCTCACGGGGTTTGGATTCCATATAAGGAGCCGCGCGTTGCCGCCATTTTCACTCTGGCATTAGAGAGTGTAGAGAGAGGACGTGTCTCCATCCTCAGTGAACTCAGTGTCCGTGTCTTGTGTTGCGTCTGTCCAGTCAAAGTGGTGGTGTCCTATGCTGCCATATGTCCAGTGCTGCTGTATAAGTCCAGTCCAGTGGTGCTGTGTTGTGCTGCATCAGTTCAGTGGTGGTGTCCCTGTGCTGCTGTATATGTCCAGTGATCCTGCCATATATGTCCACTGGTACTGCCGTATATGTCCAGCGGTACTGCCGTATAGGTCCAGTGGTACTGTCATATAAATCCAGCGATCCTTCTTATAATTCCAGTGATACTGCCGTATAATTCCAGTGATCCTGCCATATAAGTCCAGTGATCCTGCCATATAAGTCCAGTGATCCTGCCGTATAAATCCAGTGATCCTGCCGTATAAATCCAGTGATTCTGCTGTATAATTACAGTGGTACTGGTGTATAAGTCCAGTCCAGTGATACTGCCGTATATGTCCATTGATACTGCCATATATGTCCAGTGGTACTGCCATTTAAATCCAGTGGTACTGGCGTATAAGTCCAGTTATCCTGCCGTATAATTCCAGTGATCTTGCCGTATAATTACAGTGATCCTGCTGTATAATTCCAGTGATCCTGCAATATTCTGTAAATCCAGTGATCCTGCCGTATAAATCCAGTGATCCTGACATATAAATCCAGTGATCCTGCCGTATAAGTCCAGTGATCCTGCTGTATAATGACAGTGGTACTGGCGTATAAGTCCAGTCCAGTGATACTGCCATATATATCCAGCTGTACTGCCGTATAAATCCAGTGGTACTGGCGTATAACTCCAGTGATCCTGCCGTATAATTCCAGTGATCCTGCCGTATAATTCCAGTGATCCTGCCGTATAAGTCCAGTGATCCAGCCGTATAATTCCAGTGGTACTGGCGTATAAGTCCAGTCCAGTGATACTGCCGTATATGTCCAGTGATACTGGCGTATATGTCCATTGACACTGCCGTATATGTCCAGCGGTACTGCCATATAATTCTAGCAATTCTGACGTATAATTCCATATAAATCCATATAAATCCATATAATTCCATACAAGTCCAGTCCAGTGGTGCTGCCATATAAGTTCAGTGGTGCTGTCCTGTGCTGTACATTATTTACGCCAAATAAAGGGGTTATTAATATTTAATCCAAATAATTTTCACAGGGTTTGCCCTGTGTGGTGTAGAGGTACGCTCTCCTGTACCGCATATTGGTCCTCATTCCGAGTTGATCGCTAGCTACTTTCGGTCACAGCATGGCGATTAGGTGAAAAAGCAGCATTTCTGAGCATGCGTATGGTGCGCAGTGCGCACGTGCGACGTACGTTCACACAAAACTATGCAGTTTCACACAAGGTCTAGCAACGTTTTCAGTCACACTGCTGATCGGAGAGTGATTGACAGGAAGTGGGTGTTTCTGGGTGGTAACTGACCGTTTTCAGGGGGGGTGGTAAAATGCAGGCGTGCCCGATAAAAACGCAGGAGTGACTGGGGAAACGGGGGAGTGGCTGGCCGAACGCGGGGCATGTTTGTGACGTCAAATCAGGAACTAAACAGTCTGAAGTGATCGCTAGCAAGGAGTAAGTTTCGAGCTGCTCAGAAACGGCACAATCTTTTTTTGTAGCAGTTCTGCTATCCTTTCGTTCACACTTCTGCTAAGCTAAGATACACTCCCAGAGGGCAGCGGCCTAGCGTTTGCACTGCTGCTAAAAGCAGCTAGCGAGCGATCAACTCGGAATGAGGGCCTTTGTTATATAACTCCAGAAAACTAATGGAGAACAAAAATTTGGAGGATAAAATAGGGAAAGATCAAGAACCACTTCCTCCTAGAGCTGAAGCTGCTGCTACTAGTCATGACATAGATGATGAAATGCCATCAACGTCGTCTGCCAAGGCCGATGCCTAATGTGATAGTAGAGGGCATGTAAAATCCAAAAAGCCAAAGTTCAGTAAAAAGACCCAAAAAAAGAAATTTAAATGGTCTGAGGAGAAACGTATACTTGCCAATATGCCATCTACGACACAGAGTGGTAAGGAACGGCTAAGGCCCTGGCCTATGGTCATAACTAGTGGTTCAGCTTCACATGACGACGGAAGCCCTCATCCTCCCGCTGGAAAAATGAAAAGTTACGCTGGAAAAAGCACAGAAAAGAACTGTGCATTCTAAGATGGTATCACAAATCCCCACGGAGAGTCCAAGTGTGTCGGCAGTTGCAATGCCTGACCTTCCCAACACTGGATGGGAAGAGGTGGCTCCTTCCACCATTTGCACAACCCTTGCAAGTGCTGGAAGGAGCACCCACAGTCCAGTTTCTGATATTCAAATTGAAGCTGTCACTGTTGAAGTACACCAGGATGAGGATATGGGTGTTGCTGGCGCTGAGGAGGAAGTTGGCGATGAGGATTCTGATGGTGATGTGGTTTGCTTAAATGAGGTACCGGGGAAGACACCTGTTGTCCATGGGATGAATAAGCCCATTGTGATGCCTGGGCAAAATACCAAAAAAGCCATCTCTTCGGTGATGAATTATTTCTCCACAAATCTGGACAACAGGTGTCAAGCTGTGTGTTGCCTCTGTCAATCTGTAATAAGTAGGGGTAAGGATTTTAACCACCTTGGAACATCCTCCCTTATACGTCACCAGCACCGCATTCTCAGAAGTCAGTGTCAAGTTGTGAAACTTTGGGTAAGAGTGTAAGCAGTCCACTGACATCTAAATCCCTTCTTCCTCTTGTACACAAGCTCGTGCAAGCCACACCACGAACTCCCTCAACGTCAACTTCTTCCTCAGTTAGGAACATCAGTAGTCCTGCAGGCCATGTCACTGGCAAGACTGAGGAGTCCTCTCCTAACCGGGATTCCTCCAGAGGATTCTTGAGTGGTACACCTGCTGCTGCTGCTGCCGCTGCTGTTGTTGCTGCTGGGAGTCGATCGTCATCCCAGAGGGGAAGTAGGAAAACCACTTGTACTACTTACAATAAGCAATTGACTGTCCAACAGTCCTTTGTGAGGAAGATGAAAAATGACAGCAGTCATCCTTTTGCAAAGCGGATAACTGAGGTCTTGACAGCTATTTTGGTGTTAGACGTGCATCCGGTATCCACCATTAGTTCAGTGGGACTTAGAGAATTGTTTGAGGTACTGTGTCCATGGTATCAAATCCCATCTAGGTTCCACTTCTCTAGGCAGGCGATACCGAGAATGTACAGAGACGTCAGAAAAAGTGTCCTCAGCGTCCTACAAAATGCAGTTATACCCAATGTCCACTTAACCACAGACATGTGGACAAGTGGAACAGGGCAGACTAAGGACTATTTGACTGTGACAGCCCACTGGGCAGATGTATGGGCTCCCGCAGCAATAACAGCAGCGGCACCAGTAGAAGCATCTCGCAAACGCCAACTCATTCCTAGGCAAGAGGCACACCGCTGACAACCTCTTACGGAAACTGAGGGACATCATCGCACAATGGCTTACCCTACTTATACTCTCCTGCAACATACATAAACTACTGTATATTTAGCATTTTTAAACTACTATACACGACTGTGGCAGTCATTTCAGCCACAGTCGTGTGGCAGACCCTGTCGCTGAAATGATTGGTTTGTTAAAGTGTGCATGTCCTGTTTATACAACATAAGGGTGGGCGGGAGGGCCCAAGTACAATTCCATCTTGCACCTCTTTTTCTTCTTTGCATCATGTGCTTTTTAAGGACTAGTTATTTAAAGTGCCATCCTGTCTGACACTGCCATACAAATTCATGGGTACTACCGTATAAGTCCAGTCCAGTGGTGCTGTCTTGTGCTGCCATAAGTCCAGTGATGGTGTCCTTTGCTGTATATTATTTACTCCAAATAAAAGGGTAACATACATTACTTATATTATTATCCAAATCATTTTTACAGGGTTTGCCCTGTGTGGTGTAGGGGTACGCTTGCCAGTGCTGCATATTATTATCATAGCTTCAAATAAAAGGGTTATTATTATCGAAATTAATTTTACAGGCTTTGCCGTGTGTGTCTGGTTTAGTTGTACGCTATCCTCTGCCACCAATATTGTGCATATATTACATCTGGGCAAATTCCAGCACATCCCATGTTGTTTGTGCCGCACACTTGTGTTGCTTAGCTTAGTCATACAGCTACCTCATTGCACCTCTTTTTCTTCTTTGCATGATGCGCTGTTTGGGGCCTTGTTTTTTTAAGTGCCATCCTGTCTGCAACTGCAGTGCCACTCCTAGATGGGCCAGGTGTTTGTGCCGCACACTTGTGTCGCTTAGCTTAGTCATCCAGCTACCTCATCGCACTTCTTTCTTCTTTGCATCATGTTCTGTTTGGGGCCTATTTTTGAAATCTGCCATCCTGTCTGCCATTGCAGTGCCACTCCTAAATGGGCCAGGTGTTTGTGCCGCACACTTGTGTCGCTTAACTTAGTCATACTGTACAGCTACCTCGGTGCAACTTTTAGGCCTAAAAACAATATTGTGAGGTGTTCAGAATAGACTGGAAATTAGTGGAAATGAATCTTATTGAGGTTAATAATACCGTAGGATCAAAATTTCCTGCAAATTCTGTGATTTTAGCTGTTTTTATGTTTTTTTCAAAAATCATCCAGATCCAAAACCAAAACCAAAACACGAAAGGGTGGTTTTGTCAAAACCAACCCAAAACCAAAACAGGAGTGGGGAATTAGAACCAAAACCAAAATACAAAACACGAAAAGTGCCCGCCGCACATCTCTAGTATTTACATAGCAGTTGTAGGGACACAGCTTGGAGACATGGGAGTGGGGGGGGGGGGGATGTAATAGGGTGTGAGAATCAGAAAGTGAGTGATTTTGGTCAAATTCTCCTGTTTTTTTAAAGTGTCAATCATTTAAATGTCAAAATCAACCTGGTTTTGCCATGTAAATGATTGCCACTTTAAAAAAACAGGAGAATTTGACCAAATTCTCTCACTTTCTGATTCTCACACCCTATTACATTTCCCCAGGTTATTGTATACAATTAAAAATATATATATATTAGGTTAACTAAAAATATGCTTAGTATCCACTAGAGATGAGCGGGTTCGGTTCGTCGAGATCCGAACCCCCCCCCCCGAACTTCACGTGGTTTACACGGTTCCGATGCAGCCTTGGTTCTTCCCGCCTAACATGCAATACCCGAACGGGGGAAAACGTCATCATCCCACTGTCGGATTCTCGCGAGATTCGGATTCCATATAAAGAGCCGTGCGTCGCCGCCATTTTCACTTGTGCATTGTCGATTGAGCGGAGAGGACGTGGCTACGTTCTCTGCCTGAAAAGCTCAATATCTGTGCTCAGTGTGCTGCATTGTGGGGACAGTATATAGTAGTACAGTGCTGCATTGTGGTGACCACCAGTATATAGTAGTATAGTACAGTTGTCCATTGCTGTATCTTGCAGCTCCGTGTCAGACTCAGTTCTATTCTCCGGATCAGTGCTCAATATCTTTGCTGCATTGTGGGGACCAGTATATAGTAGTACAGTGCTGCATTGTGGTGACCACCAGTATATAGTAGTACAGTACAGTTGTCCATTGCTGTATCTTGCAGCTCCGTGTCAGACTCAGTTCTATTCTCCGGATCAGTGCTCAATATCTGTGCTGCATTGTGGGGACCAGTATATAGTACTACAGTGCTGCATTGTGGTGACCACCAGTATATAGTAGTACAGTACAGTAGACCATAGCGTTATCTTGCTGCACCGTGTCTCTTCTAGTATCCTAGTCAGTGCTTAATATCTGTGTTCAGTGTCAGTGCTGCACTGTGGTTACCAGTATACTACAGTACAATAGTCCAGTGCTGTTCTCGCGGCTCAGTGTCAGTTCTCCGTAGTATCATCAGTGATCAGTATAATCAGTTCTCAGTATAATCAGTGCGCTGTTAGACGTGCGCAAGTTTTCCGCCATTAGTGCATTGGGATTTAGACAATTGATGAAGTTATTGTGTTCCCGGTACAAAATCCCATCTAGATTCCACTTCACTAGGCAGGCGATAGTGAGATTTTACCAATTAATATCAGTGATTTATAATTATTAATTACAGTGATCTTGCCAAATAATTCCAGTGATTTTGTCATTTTCTTCCAGTGATTTGGACCAATAATACCATTGATTAGAACAAATAATTTCTATGATTTTGTCATTTTCTTCCAGTGATTTGGACCAATAATACCACTGATTAGAACGAATAATTCCAGTGATTTTGTCATTTTCTTCCAGTGATTTGGACCAATAATACCATTGATTAGAAGGAATAATTCCTGTGATATTGAGGTGTTTGTGTCGCTTAGCTTAGCCATCCAGCGACCACAGTGCACCTCTTTTTCTCTTTTCTTTGCATCATGTGCTGCTTGGGGCCAATTTTTTTAAGTGCCATCCTGTCTGACACTGCAGTGCCACTCCAAGATGGGCCAGGTGTTTGTGCCGTCCACTTGGGTCGCTTAGCTTAGTCATCCAGTGACCTCGGTGCAAATTTTAGGACTAAAAATAATATTGTGAGGTGTTCAGAATAGACTGGAAATGAGTGGAAATTATGGTTATTGAGGTTAATAATACTATAGGATCAAAATTACCCCCAATTTCTATGATTTAAGCTGTTTTTGAGGGGGTTTTGAAATAAAACACCCGAATCCAATACACACCCGAATCCGACAAAAATTTTTAAGGGAGGTTTTGCTAAAATGCGTCCGAATCCAAAACACGCCCGCGGAGCTGAATCCAAAACCAAAACACAAAACACAAAAAATTTCCGGTGCACATCACTAGTATCCACCGTATGCAGCCGCTCATCCTCCTCTTCATCTTAGGCTATAGCTGCCCACTCTGCCTCCTCATCCACATCTTCTACCAAAGAAGGGGTTGGAGGTTGGATGGGGGAAGGGGCTTGAAAGGGGGTGGGAGTTTGGATGGGACAAGGGGCTTGAAAGGGGGTGGGAGGTTGGATAGGGAAGCAGGATCAGATTGAGTGGGGGATGGAGCATGAGGAGGAAGGGACGTTCAGAGGGGGTTGAAGTTTGAGGGGGAGGGAGGTTCAGATGAGGTTGAATATTGGTGGGGAGGGAGGTTCAGAGAGGGATGCGACGGTCCATTTGTCAAAGTCGAAAAAATATTGCAGTACACACATCACGTACAAACTACACACAGATGGCCTCCGTGCATGTACTTGTTCTGCCGTGCATATTTGCAATTTGCATATGGTCGCTCCTGTGGTCCTGCGCATTAGCGCGTGATATGAGTATTTACGGTAGAGTTTGTGAACGCATGGAAAAGCCATCAAAACACATTACATATTTAATCCAAATAGTGCACAATGTATACATAGTCTCCCTGCACCACACCAGCAAGTTACAACAGTTTAAATGGTATCAGAACAAAGGGATTCACCTTTACAGGATAGGAGGGGACAGAACAAGGTTATAAGGTGGTGTTTGGTATCCAGCTGTAGGGTATTTTAAGGGCAATATTCCGGTGTTGGTTTGCAGAAGATCGCACGTTCCTGCGAATAGTTATGTGCAGGAGCAGATAATAGATATAAACTGTATTTACTATACATTTGGTATGCGGCGGGAACCCAGAGGAGACCACCCACAAGTGCATCTGGAACAGACATCGCCCACCTATTCAAACCAACCTATGACCTCTCCTGTACTGTAAATGACCATCCCTGTGTCCAATGGACAAAGAGATTACAGTATCCATTGTGTTAAGTTTTGGAAGATTGTATAAAAGAGCCAGCTGCATGCCTGGTCACACACAGACTCTAAAGGTTATCTACCCAGATGACTGAGGACCAGACTGGGAAGCGCAGGCGACAAAAACCAAACACGTATGTACCATTGACTGTAGCCATTATTCTATTGTATTATATTGCATTGCTATTGTAACCCCCTTTCAGTAATAATATGTTGTGGCGTCGGAACCCGGCATTTTAAATACAAACTGGTGTTGTGTTTTCCTTTCCCTACTAAGGTATTAAAGTGTATTTACAGCCAATCGGGCTGCTGCATTGTGCTAACAGTGTTTAGGCCTGTGTACGCAAACTGTGTAGTCACTACGCCCTTTAGGCGTACGTACGCAGAGTGCGTACACTGTGCGATTTTGTGTACGTAAGGTTTGTGAATAACATAAAGGTGAAAGGTTAATTACCGCGGCCGCAGCGGCTCATTATTAAAGTGTATCAAGTGTGTTTAAGGTATATGCTTTTTAGTCCTGTAAGTAAACCAGCGTTTACACATTACAACAGTGAGAAGCCGCAGCTCCCTAATGCTGAATGCGGCAGCTTGCATGGTACCAATAGCGTATTAATAAAAAATGCTAATATTTATATGGCTGCCTGCTGTTTATTGGTCAACAGCTGTGATGCTCATAAGAACAAATAAGCTTTATTGCTATTAATGCACATTAACAGTATGGTCCGTGCACTCAGTTGTGAATGCAATTGCGAGTGTATGCTACTGTAAGTGGTCAATCCGCTAAATACTTACCAAACATCTCTGTTCCTCACTCAACTAAACATTGCAGGATTTTTGTGTTTGTTTGTTTATACTGTATGTATTTTTATAAAAAAGTGAAAAAAGTTAGTAAAAATCACTTAAGACACATAAATGCATGACAAACACACAACACATATGCAGCATCATTCATTTAAAAAAACCACATCGTAATGTGTAAAGAAACACATAGCCATATTGTTTTTAAGAACAATATATATGTTGCCAACACAACACTACTTGTACAGTAATGGTGTTTATTAAGTCATGACATGCTTTTTTTTAAGATTAAAACATTACAATATATTTTAGGTACAGTCACTAACATTGCTATAAATAGGAATATTTTACACACAAATGCAGTAATAATGTTTTAAACCAACTTAAAATCTATAATCAATTTTATATGGAAAGAAGCTTCTTTTAGAGTAGCTAAATATTATAAAAAATTTAAAAATATGGATTTAACAACACAAATAAACACTTGTCTAATGTGCTCATAACTCAAACATACCTAAAATATTGTCAGACTATTCTGTACCTAACGACATGGCCGCGTTGGGTTTCCGAGCCACTCCTCCATGTATGGCCAACCCCTGGCTCCTCATCCTCTGGGCTCAAAATTAGGTTTTGGGCCAGCTTCACATGCCTCCTTACAGCAATATTGTGCAGTATTACACACAGGACCACTATGTTACTAACCATTTCCGGAGAATACATGAGGTCGCCACCAGTGCGGTGGAGCACCTGAAAATGGCCTTTTAGAAGCCCAATCGTGCACTCCACCAGGTGTCTGGTGGATGTAAGTGTGGAATTAAATGCAGATTGTGGTCCTGGTGTTGGAGTGCTGTAAGGAGTCATGAGCCAGGGGGTGCATGGATATCCACGATCTCCTGTAAAAACACATTAAAAAACACATAAATATTGTTATCAATTAGACAACAATACAACTGAAACTTTACTACATGATATGGCTCCAACTCACCCAAGATCTATGCGTCTTGGCCTTCTAACATGCTTAATTTTTGCCATATCCCTGATTGCTGAATCATGTGGGAATCGTTGGCACTTCCTGGGTGCCATACATTCAGGGAAAGGATCTGGAGGGATGGGCCACAAACATCCATCACATTCAAAGAGTGGAACATTTTTCTGTTCCTAAAGATTATTTCATTATGTGATGTGCCACAAGTGGAACGTGTGTACTATCCACTACCCCAATAACATGTGGGAAGTGACCATCTTTACGGAATTGGCGCTTCACCACAGCGAGGCACTCCACATCAAATGGCATTGATATGAACTGCTTAGTTCTTTTGAGGAACGCAGCAATGACGTGCCTCAGAATCCTTCAGAATGAGGCCTGGGAGACACCTCCCAGGACTCTAGCTATATGCTGGTAGGACCCTAAGGTGCAAAAATGTATGACAGCAATGAATTGTGTCAGTGGTGGAATTGCTGTAGGATTGCGAATTGTACTCTCTAGATCACTCTCTATTATTGAGAGAGTTTCTAGGATGACATGAGTGGGCAGCTTATAGCTCTGCACCAACTCATCATCTGACACTCCAAAAAGGGTGACACAGGTTCATAAGATACTAGGCCTTGCACGCCTCCTTTGCCTTCGAGGATGAGGGGCAGGTTGGGGTTGGCCATATAACACATACAGGTATGCCGCCATCGCCAACTGAAATACACATTTAATAGAGTGTTAATTCATAAACCAATGATTGGTACCAAACATTCTTGTCAACCAATTCTAATTTCAAAAATCCACTTACAGGTGTGGTGTAATCCATCTCTAAATTGTGCACAACAGGAGGAAAGGAACATTGTATACATTTTCATAAAAATGCAATGCAAGTAGTGATGTGCACCGGAAATTTTTCGGGTTTTGTGTTTTGGTTTTGGATTCGGTTCCGCGGCCGTGTTTTGGATTCGGACGCGTTTTGGCAAAACCTCCCTGAATTTTTTTTGTCGGATTCGGGTGTGTTTTGGATTCAGGTGTTTTTTTACAAAAAAAACCTCAAAAACAGCTTAAATCATAGAATTTGGGGGTCATTTTGATCCCATAGTATTATTAACCTCAATAACCATAATTTACACTCATTTCCAGTCTATTCTGAACACCTCACACCTCACAATATTATTTTTAGTCCTAAAATTTGCACCAAGGTCGCTGGATGACTAAGCTAAGCGACCCAAGTGGCCGACACAAACACCTGGCCCATCTAGGAGTGGCACTGCAGTGTCAGACAGGATGGCAGATTAAAAAAATAATCCCCAAACAGCACATGATGCAAAGAAAAAAAGAGGCGCAATGAGGTAGCTGTGTGACTAAGCTAAGCGACCCAAGTGGCCGACACAAACACCTGGCCCATCTAGGAGTGTGCCACTCCTGTCAGACAGGATGGCACTTCAAAAAATAGTCCCCAAACAGCACATGATGCAAAGAAAAACGAAAGAAAAAAGAGGTGCAAGATGGAATTGTCCTTGTGCCCTCCCATCCACCCTTATGTTGTATAAACAGGACATGCACACTTTAACAAACCCATCATTTCAGCGACATGGTCTGCCACACAACTGTGACTGAAATGACTGGTTGGTTTGGGCCCCCACCAAAAAAGAAGCAATCAATCTCTCCTTGCACAAACTGGCTCTACAGAGGCAAGATGTCCACCTCCTCCTCATCGTCCGATTCCTCACCCCTTTCACTGTGTACATCCCCCTCCTCACAGATTATTAATTCGTCCCCACTGGAATCCACCATCTCAGGTCCCTGTGTACTTTCTGGAGGCAATTGCTGGTGAATGTCTCCATGGAGGAATTGATTATAATTCATTTTTATGAACATCATCTTCTCCACATTTTCTGGAAGTAACCTCGTACACCGATTGCTGACAAGGTGAGCGGCTGCACTAAACACTCTTTCGGAGTACACACTGGAGGGGGGGTAACTTAGGTAAAATAAAGTCAGTTTGTGCAAGGGCCTCCAAATTGCCTCTTTTTCCTGCCAGTATACGTATGGACTGTCTGATGTGCCTACTTGGATGCGGTCACTCATATAGTCCTCCACCATTCTTTCAATGGTGACAGAATCATATGCAGTGACAGTAGACGACATGTCAGTAATCGTTGGCAGGTCCTTCAGTCCGGACCAGATGTCAGCACTCGCTCCAGACTGCCCTGCATCACCGCCAGCGGGTGGGCTCGGAATTCTTAGCCTTTTCCTCGCAGTCCCAGTTGCGGGAGAATGTGAAGGAGGAGCTGTTGACGGGTCACGTTCCGCTTGACTTGACAATTTTCTCACCAGCAGGTCTTTGAACCTCTGCAGACTTGTGTCTGCCAGAAAGAGAGATACAACGTAGGTTTTAAATCTAGGATCGAGCACGGTGGCCAAAATGTAGTGCTCTGATTTCAACAGATTGACCACCCGTGAATCCTGGTTAAGCGAATTAAGGGATCCATCCACAAGTCCCACATGCCTAGCGGAGTCGCTCTGTTTTAGCTCCTCCTTCAATCTCTCCAGCTTTGCAGCTGTGCAAAACTGAAATGCAACACAGGTATGGATGGATACTAGTATACTTGACGACACAGAGGTAGGTAGAGCAGTGGCCTACTGTACTGTACTGCTATATATTATATATACTGGTGGTCAGCAAACTGTGCAAAACTGAAATGCACCACAGGTATGGATGGATAGTATACTTGACAACACAGAGGTAGAGCAGTGGACTACTGTACCGTACTGCTATATATATAGTTATACTGGTGGTCAGCAAAATTCTGCACTGTCCTCCTACTATATACTACAATGCAGCACAGATATGGAGCGTTTTTCAGGCAGAGAACGTATAATACTGGTGGTCACTGGTCAGCAAAACTCTGCACTGTCCTCCTACTATATAATACTGCTGGTCCCCAGTCCCCACAATAAAGCAATTAGCACACTGAGCACAGATATTTGCAGCACACTGAGCACAGATATGGAGCGTTTTTCAGGCAGAGAACGTAGATATTTGCACTTGCAGCACACTGAGCACAGATATTTGCAGCACAAAGAGCACAGATATTTGCAGGACACTGAGCACAGATATTTGCAGCCCACTGAACATAGAAACTGAGAGGATGCCAGCCACGTCCTCTCACGATCATCTCCAATGCACGAGTGAAAAATGGCGGCGACGCGCGGCTCCTTATATAGAATACGAATCTCGCGAGAATCCGACCGCGGGATGATGACGTTCAGGCGCGCTCGGGTTAACCGAGCAAGGCGGGAGGATCCGAGTTGCTCGGATCCGTGCAAAAAAAGGTGAAGGTCGGGCGGGTTCGGATCCCGAGGATCCAAACCCGCTCATCACTAAATACAAGTAAAGAATAAAATAAACCATACACACTAAACCAACATAATGAGCATTGTCAAAGTCGAAAAATATTGCAGAACACACAGCACGTACAAACTGCACACACATGCCCACTGCGCGTGCACTTGTTCTGCCGTGCGTGCACATATCCGCAATTTGCGTATGGTCGCTCCCGCGGTCCTGCGCATCGGCGCGTGGTATGGGTATTTATGGCAGAGTTTATGTACGCATGGAGAGCCATCAAAACACATTACATATTTAATCCAAATAGTGCACATTGTACACATAGTCTCCTTGCACCACTTCAGAAAGTTATAGCTGTTTAAATGGTTGCAGAACAAAGGGATTCACCTTTACAGGATAAGAGGGGACAGACTAAGGTTATAAGGTGGTATTTGGTATCCAGCTGTAGTGTATTTTAAGGGTAACATTCCGGTGTTGGCCTGCGGAATATCGCATGTTCCTGCAGATAGTTATGTGCAGAAGCAGAATATAGATATAAACTGTATTTACTGTATATTATGTATGCGGCGGGAATCCAGAGGAGACCACCCACAAGAGCAGTTGAGAAAGACATCGCCTACCAATGGACAAAGGTATTACAGTCCACAATACCAGAAATTTGAGATCTGTATTTATACCAACAGCACTATAATAAACTGATTAGAATGAACCAATTATAATAAAGATATCACCATTACATCCCTTATTGGTAATTCCTGTGGTGAAGTCTCTGATAAATATTGACTGGTGCGATTTCTCCAGGATATGGCAACATGTAGGGAAATATGAAAACAAAAGAACCAATGTGTAGTAAATTCCTCAGATACGTCAGATGAATCTAAATTGTTCTTTTTCAAGAAAACTAGTGGTGGTTCTAGGCGTACCCCACTCACACTTTAATCAGAAATTTCTAAGCCCATCAAGGTTTCTTTGTCCAATACCAAGGCCTAATTCACTTGAACTGCGCCTGGCAAGTGAATATGATCTATAGTATATTGGTGGAGCGTACCCCAAAACTCACACTCGCGAGATGGGTTATAAGCACATCAAGGTATCTTTAGAAACTTGAAATGTATAGATGGAGTGTACCCCAAGACTCACACTCGCGAAGTAGATAATAAGCACATCAAGGTATCTTTAAAATAACAGGGAAATCTGTGGATCAACTTGTGCGTACCCAAACTCACAGTTCTTAATGTAGTCGTACTCCCATCAAGGTATCTTTAGGTTCAACTCCCCGTACAGTGTCCTTAGTGGTAGCAGTCTAGCCTCCCCAGAAAAGAACTCACTCTCCTCAGATGGGGGTAGGGGGGTACAAAAATGTATTAAAAGTCACAAATACAGACAAACTGTATTGAGTCCATAAAACCACAGCATACAAAATGGAACAATTCCTAGGCAGAGCCGGCAAGGAAAAAAATGTAGGGAGTCCCAAGAAAACAGGATATCCCTTTTAGTTAAACAACAAAAAAGAAAAAAATTCAAATAAAAAACTAATGAATAAAAATCCGGAAAAAATTGTTACTACTCACACTCCTGCTTGTCAACGCGTTTCAGCCCTGGCTTGGGCCAGGGCTGAAACGCGTTGACAAGCAGGAGTGTGAGTAGTGACAATTTTTTCTGGATTTTTATTCATTAGTTTTTTATTTGAATTTTTTTCTTTTTTGTTGTTTAACTAAAAGGGATATCCTGTTTTCTTGGGACTCCCTACATTTTTTTCCTTGCCGGCTCTGCCTAGGAATTGTTCCATTTTGTATGCTGTGGTTTTATGGACTCAATACAGTTTGTCTGTATTTGTGACTTTTAATAAATTTTTGTACCCCCCTACCCCCATCTGAGGAGAGTGAGTTCTTTTCTGGGGAGGCTAGACTGCTACCACTAAGGACACTGTACGGGGAGTTGAACCTAAAGATACCTTGATGGGAGTACGACTACATTAAGAACTGTGAGTTTGGGTATGCACAAGTTGATCCACAGATTTCCCTGTTATTTTAAAGATACCTTGATGTGCTTATTATCTACTTCGCGAGTGTGAGTCTTGGGGTACGCTCCATCTATACATTTCAAGTTTCTAAAGATACCTTGATGTGCTTATAACCCATCTCGCGAGTGTGAGTTTTGGGGTACGCTCCACCAATATACTATAGATCATATTCACTTGCCAGGCGCAGTTCAAGTGAATTAGGCCTTGGTATTGGACAAAGAAACCTTGATGGGCTTAGAAATTTCTGATTAAAGTGTGAGTGGGGTACGCCTAGAACCACCACTAGTTTTCTTGAAAAAGAACAATTTAGATTCATCTGACGTATATGAGGAATTTACTACACATTGGTTCTTTTGTTTTCATATTTCCCTACATGTTGCCATATCCTGGAGAAATCGCACCAGTCAATATTTATCGGAGACTTCACCACAGGAATTACCAATAAGGGATGTAATGGTGATATCTTTATTATAATTGGTTCATTCTAATCCGTTTATTATAGCGCTGTTGGTATAAATACAGATCTCAAATTTCTGGTATTGTGAGTTGTTTTTGAGATGTGGTGACATCTCCTGAGATTTGTTATATCATAAGCTGCTTGGCGCCTGTCCTGGGACACCCCCAAAAAAATCTTTGCTCTAAAGGTATTACAGTATCCATTGTATTGCTTTTGGAAGACTTGTATAAATAAAGCCTGCTGCAGCCCGGCCAGACACAAGACTCACAACGTTATCTATTTGATGACGGAGGTCCGGACCGGGAAGCGCACGCGAATATACTCACGTATGTACATTGACTGTAGCCATTATTCTGTTATATATATTGTCTTGTATTGTAGTGTATAATTTGTATTGTAAACCCCCTTTCAGAATTAATCCACTGTGGTGTCGGAACCCAGCGGTAAATCACAATTGGTGTCGTGTGCTCAATGCCCTGCTAAGGTTTAAAGTGTATTATTATTATTATTATTATTATTGCACTGCATTGCTGTAGAAGGTTTTAAGTGTATCTCTGGGTGTGTATGCGCTGCGAGTACTTTGTACCGTCAGCGCGGCGTGTGTACGCAAAGTCCGTACACTATGGAACCCTTTTACGCTAATAGCGTAAAAGGTGCGTAGTGTGAATTAAGTATAGCGGCGACAGCGGCTAAAGGTTTAAAGTGTATTTAAGGTGTGTTTAAGGTATAGCTTTCATTCCTGTAAAGATAATCAGCTTTATCAATTGGGGGCATCGTCCAATTTTCCACATTATTACTGCTTAACAGGTCACAAGCAGACATAATCTATCAGCATAAGGGTGGACAGAAGGTTTCCTACGTATCCTTTTCTTGGTCGGTGGATACACTGAAAACCCTACTTAATTGCTGACTAGATGGTGTCTGCTCTGTATGGTTTGTAGGGATGCTGGTAAGAACTCGTAAGGTAAGCAGGAAAAAAGCTATTTAAAATCTGTGAATTTATTTTTGGCCCCAAAAGCGTACACAACAAAAGCATACACCCATACCCTGTGCACACTCTCCCACATTGTTGCCATAACATTCAGATTACTAGATTCATAATATAAACAAAGGAAGTAAGTGTAAAACACAAACGCAGTCTGGCCTAGTTATAAAGGTTTATACAGAAAAGAAACTGTGTGGCGTATTAAGTGAGCAATTATAGTTAATATTGCTCACATTTATAGAAATTGTATGATTTGTGCTATTGCGGACGTACGGTTTTGTACACGTGTCTCGGACAAAGTACGGAACTGCACACGCAGCGTAAGCACGGTCGCGTGTTTACGCAAATTGCGTAAGAATACGGTCGCTAAGTACAAATTACACAATAGTTTGTTTAGTTTAAAGGTGGGACAGTAGCCACGCTACAATAACACAAGATTGCCCAGCTTCCAAAGTTTAGTATAAAACCCTTATTTACTATATTGCCTCTGGGAGTAAAGCTGCTTGTCTGAATGAATGATAATTTTCTGTACAGAAAAACTAAAGTGTAATTGAGTGAGCGAACGAACGCAGGAGCGAGTGGAAATTTGAACCACGGAATTTGGAATCTCGGTGTGTGGTACATCAAGTGAGTGGAGACTTGGTGGCGTGAGGCGGCTGACTCACGTTAATATAAGGTTTAATACGTAAGTCGTGAGGAGACTTATAGGAGCGTGGTAGGGAATTGTGAAGTGTTGTGACCCATGTAGGTTTCGCAACCTGAAAATCGATTCCAGTGGTCGTACAGCAGATAAGTAACAAGTACCTATACGCTGTGCGATTGGACCGCGCGTTTGTGGGTGTGATATATAGCGCAACGTGATATCCTTTTTACGAGCTTTTGCGTAAAATTGCGGTATCATCAGCGCTGTATAGAACATACGCAAACGTGATTTGTGTATAATAAAGTGCATAGGGAGTTTTCGCTGGTCTCTCTCAGGAAAATCTCCAACGGCCGATACTTTACTGGAAAGGGTAAGTTATTCCTAAAAACTACCAGTAAATATAGGTCACATAGGGCCCTAAGTTGGGTACATTGCCTTCGCTATCGACAGTGTATGGTAGCACTGGCCAATGTGGGCGGTGAGCGGGGGAAGAGCGCTCGGAGAACTTTCACCGTTACCTTATATTGAGTATTTTGGTGTTTGTGGGAAAAGGCCCACAATTATGGGAGCCAGATGCTCAAGTAAGGGACGTTTAACCAGGGTTCAGGTTGTAGAGCCGCGGCCCATGGGGTCAGCGGAGTTTAAAGGAAAAAGTATTGAAGACTTTTTGTCTGAATGGGAACGTGTGACTGACAAAGATAGGGAACCATTCCCTAAGGTGGGCAGCTTTGAACCAGAGGTACTGCAGAATGTAAGCAGTAAAATATTTCTTCAAAAATCCAGAAAACAAAGGATTAGACATAATGATTGTTTAAAATTATGGCAACAGGAGGGGGATATGCAAAGAGAACAAATTCGCAAAACAGGTTCAAAACCTAGCGGGAATGAGAACACAAACACACCAGTGTCGACACAGGTCGAAGAGGAAGAGATGGCTACAGTCAATGATATATCCGTAAACTATAGTAGTATGCAAAAACAATGTATTAACCCTAATTTTTGCAAGATGTATCCTGTTTTGAAGTCTTTTACAGGTTATAGGTCACAGGAAGATGAAGGATCCAGCCAAATCGCAGCTCTCCTCCAAGCAGTCACTTTGCAGGACAAACAGGTGGGGTCTGTCCAACCGGGTAGTGCAGTAACAATATTCCCCAATGAAAGAACTGGTGATGTCACAGCTACCGGTAAGTATGAGACAGTTCATTGCACAGAGACAACAACACCACACAGTAAACAGATTAGGAACGGAATGGTAGAATTACACCCTGTGTTGGGAACAGTAACTCCCAATGGGGGAACCGATAATCAGGGAGTAGTCCTCACCAGGAATAATGCAATGTATTGCCCGTGGCCCAGAGATGAGCTGCGATCAATCATTTCAGAATTCCCCGACCCTCGGAAGGATTTAGCTAGATGTCAGAAATTTATCAGAGATCTGGGTAATGCGTATGAACCAACAAACAAACACTGGCGGATACTTTTGAAAGTGTGCCTATCCCCTAATATTGACACCCAAAAATGTATCACTGATTGTAGATTAGAGTCGGATAGTCTTATGACTGACAAACACAATCAGGAGAATTTAGAGCAAATTAACAGGCAACTAGAGTTGTATTTCCCCACAACTGTTAAGTGGAGAAGAATTTTCTCCATAAAGCAGAGGGAAAATGAAATTACATCTGAATATTTCCATCGGGCCTTGCAAATAATGGATAGATACATGGGGGTATCGGATACAGGGAACGATAAGAATTACAGGGAGGTTGCTGTCTCTGTGCTAATGGACGGACTCGATAAGACAGTAAGGGACAGAGTACAAACATCTTTGCCTAATTGGAGAGGGGTCACAGTAGCTTGCCTTAGAGAGTGCGCAATTGTACACCACAAGAATATTGTTAGGCATAGAAAACAACAGGAGGAGAGGCTGAGGATTGAAAGTATACAGGCTCTTACACCAAAGTCTCATCAGCCTAAACCCCAGACCCCTGCTGTTTGGAAAAGACCGAGAACATGCTACATTTGTAGGAAGGAAGGGCATTTTGCCAGAGATTGTAGGTATAGTAGAACACATAGCCAATATAGACCCCTAGACAGAGAAAACAAGCCACGTTATTAAACACATAGATGGGATCAAGGAACATATAGTAAGGAATCACGATACATATAGAAAACACAGATTCGGTTAATGGGAAGAACAGAATAAATGCAACTTTACCCTTTTGACAGAACTTACTGGGGTTAGGAGGAGGCCTCTAAACTTCTGCTGTGACCTCTAAGTAATTTAACAGGAGTTTTGTTAGAGATGGTATACATATAGAGTGCTCCCACCCAGGAAGCACAAAATATGTTAGATACCCACGAAGACTAATGTTGCATTTCACTGTTTTAGATGCATGTCCATCACAGGTAGAGGAAATTATCTCAAAGATACCGGGTTCCCTATGAACTTAGAATGGACAAGACACTGGATTGATGGCTGGGATAGTCCCAGTAGAGATATAACACACATAGAATTTTTTTTAGGGGAACAGACCGATTAGGGAATCATTCCCCGTAGTGCCCAATCCAGATGTCAAACTTTGTAAAATCTTCTTTGCCTCTACAAACTTATCTGTTACTAAACTATGTGATTTGTCTTCAACGTTTCCTCTTCATCTCTTAAGTTCACCGACAGGATTACAGTTCAAAC
Organism: Pseudophryne corroboree; assembly: GCF_028390025.1. Classification (NCBI taxonomy): domain Eukaryota; kingdom Metazoa; phylum Chordata; class Amphibia; order Anura; family Myobatrachidae; genus Pseudophryne; species Pseudophryne corroboree. Next base: position 943,132,444 of record NC_086444.1, on the reverse strand, counting down.
GTCACATGCCTACTCGGTCTTTTCAGAGTTCTGCCCAAACCCAGTATATCTCACCAGCATAGGGACACCAGTATCAGTGTGCCTGGTCATGCACAAAGGGTGGAGAATGGGAATACTGGTGAAGGGAGACTGTGCATAGATACCGATATACATGATGGTGTGACAGCCTGATGGTGAACGCAAATCTGACAAATTTTCTTTTTATTATTTCCCCTCTCTTTTCACTTTCCACAGATGGTTTACTTCACACAACTGATAATACACAACAGTTAAACAAATTGAAATGCAAAATTTGTGTTCTCCACAGGAAAAGGCGGTCTGGAGGTCAAAGGGGTATGGCCAGGAGTCCTCAGGACAGGTGGACACGGTAAGCCAGTGGCCCCCAGAGCATATCTTCCAAGCTTAGCTGAGGCGGCACATGGTCTGACTCATCTGGGTAAAGAGGCTATGTGTAAGCTGGTGAGAGCCTACTGGTGTGCGCCAGGATTCTCTTCTCATGCGGGTAAGAGAGCAATGACATGTCTTACTTGCTTGAGGAAGAATACTGGAAAGTCAATACCAACAGAACCATCCCATATCCCTCCGACAGACGGCCCTTTTCAGGTAATACAAATTGATTTCATACAGTTACCACCCTGTAGGAATTTAAAATATGTGTTAGTCTGTATTGATGTATTTTCCAATTGGGTAGAAGCGTTCCCTGCTGCCACAAATACTGCTACGTTCACTGCAAAGAAAATTGTGCAGGAATTTGTGTGTAGATATGGTATCCCTAGAATAATTGAAAGCGATAGGAGTACCCATTTTACACGTGAAGTCTTTCAGGTAATGTGCAAACTGATGGGAATTAATAGCAAGCTGCATACTCCGTACCGACCACAGGCGAGTGCGAAGGTGGAGAGAATGAACAGCACTATTAAGAACAAGCAGACTTCCGGTCTCGGCTTTATGGAGTACTGAGCTCCGTTTTGAGCTCCGTCCCCCGTTCCCCTACAAACACAGTTTTCACAGCTTTTAAAGCCTCTTTTCTGGCCCGGAGCCTCCCGCAGTGCCCCTGCTACTTAATCTGCCGCCGATGGATAAGTTCCTGGCGCCGCTGACAGCGCACCCCCCGCCGGACCAACAGCAGCAGCTGCAGCCTCCACGCCAGGAGAAGGGGCATGCTGCAGGGACGATGACAGCGAAATCTGCTGTCGATAGCGCTCCTCCCCTCCACAAGAAAACCGCTGCCGAGGGACCAGCTTCTGGGGGCCAAGTAAGTGCAGGCAGTGATGCTCCTGTGACTTACACTGATGTGGTGGCAGCCATTACAGCCACTATGACTCCTCTTCTCTCTTAGGCTGTGGCTGACATTACTAGCCAACTCCAACACCTCCCACACAGGGTCTCTGCTACAGAGCAACAAATCACTATAGTCTCCCACGACGTTGAGGGTCTGCAGCACACAGTGAAGCGTCTTTCTAATGAGAACTACCAGCTATGGAACAAGATTGACGACATTGAAAACAGATTGTGTTTTAACAACATTAGGCTGGTTGGTCTGCCCGAATCTATCAAGGGGCCTGCTCTGGCCCATATTGTCCGCAACACCCTCCCCTCGCTCCTAGGCATAGAGGCAGTTTGCCAGGACATGGTTATAGAGAGGGTCCATAGGGTGGGTCCGACACCGACCCCTAACATTTATGATGGGACTTCCTTTAAGGACTTCTCCAATCCCCCAGATGCATTGGCATATCTCCAGGAGTTGTCCCGAGCTAAGGATGCCGACATCACGGATTCCACGGAATAATGCTTTATGCCCTCTGTTTGGATATGCTAAGCATCGGCTTTTCAGTTTGAGCACTTTTACTTAGCTCATAATATATCAGTCTGTTTATTACGTTTACAGGTTAATTCTCATGTTGTGTCTATTTTTATACCATGCGGTGTACTGCTGAGGTCTTCTGGCCTCTTTCATACTACGTTGCACTTTGGGGAGTAGGGACGGATCTACCCCTCCCCACCGGATGTGTTTTTTGCTTGTCATACTACTGTTTATATGCTGTTACGGAAGTTTGGCACCAGGCGCTAGCGTCTGTCTGCCCTTTCTCACCTATGTTCATTTCTCCCCTCTCCCTCCATCTCGCTTCTTCCTTACTACCTTACTTTACCCTCCTACTCTTTTAGGCACTGCTTTCAACTTTGTGAACTGGTTGGATATTGCAAAGTCACACGATATGGTCACCCTGAAGGCTCCCGCCCCACTATGTTTTGAACCACTTTTCCTGTTTCTCCCTGTTTCCTTGAGGGATGCCTGATCTACACTACGGCACATGGAACGTTGGAGGCATTAACTCCCCAGCGAAAAGGAGAAAATTCCTGATTTACTTACAGAAAAACGGCGTGGATGTGGCATTCCTTCAGGAAACTCACCTGACCCCATCTGAAACCCTGAAATTAGGAATGCTGGGATGGTCTGTGTTAGCATCTTCCTCCTACAACTCCAGAGCCCGTGGTGTAGTTATTCTGGTGTGACGCTCTCTACCTTATGAAATTCATAATGTCACTGCTGATGATTTAGGTAGATTCGTTGTAGTCTCCGTCGACTTATTAGGCAAGAAATTCACCCTGGCTAATGTCTACGCCCCCCCTCCCTACTCCAAGCCCTACCTCCGACAGTTAATTGCCCTTCTGACCCCTTTCATGGGGGATAATCTTATCATTGGAGGGGATTTTAACTTAATCTCTTCTCCACTACTAGACAAATCTTCTACACGTGGGACCCCCCACTCTTCACTCCCTAAAATAGGCACCCCTCTATTTTCATCTACTCTCCAGGTTATAGACCTCTGGCGAGCCCTAAACCCAACGGAGAGAGAATACACCTGTCTCTCGGCGGCGCATGGCTCTCTCTCCCGCATTGACTACTTCTTCGTCTCTCATGCTCTTTTCCCTCAGGTCACTCAATGCAACATTGCCCCCATCTCTCTCTCTGATCATGCTCTGGTTACCTTCACTGCTCATTTCCCTGATGAAAGGGACTCGACCACATTGTGGAAATTTCCTTCCAGATTCTGCCGCTCTTCTACTTTTAAATCCTTTTTGGAAGCTACTTGGGAAGATTATTGTATCACCAACTCTGAACATATTAAGGCTGATCCTTTCCTGTTCTGGATGTTGGCAAAAGCCGTGCTCAGGGGTGCAATCTTATCTTTTACTGCAGCTTCCAACAAGAAATACTCAGCTCAATACTTGACACTTCACGACACTCTTTCTCGGTCTTTTCAGACATATAAATCTTCCCCCTCCCCAGCCACGAAACACGCTTACTTGACATCCAAAACTAATTTTGACAAATTTTTGTTGGAAATGGGTGACAGATACCTCTTCTCTGTCCACCACAAATTCCACAGGTTTGGTAACAAATCTGGACGTTTACTCTCCAATCTGCTACGCGGCACATATTCCCCGGCGGTTGTTCATCCCCTTCGCACACCACAAGGAACTATGACCTCCACGAACAAACAGATCGCTCAGATTATGCAAAACTATTATTCACAGCTCTATACGTCTGTTCTACCAAGCACTTCTTCACAAACACCACCAGCTCCGCCTCCTGTTCCTTCTCCCCCTTTGCAGTCCGCCCACTCTCCCACCCCTCTGGAGACATACCTCGGCCTCCCCCCCTTCTGGGAGGCTCTGCTTTTTCCTGCCCTCTCGGAAGATATGGCCTCTCAACTTCTATCCCCGATCACTCTAACTGAAGTCCACCTGGCGATTGGACAATTGAAACCTCATAAAGCCCCAGGCCCTGATGGCTATACTGGGGAGTTTTATAAACTCCTTCAACACAAATTTGATTATATCCTAGTTGTGGTTTTCAATTCTTTGTTGCTAGCTAGGACTCCCCCTCAACATTTCAACTCAGCTATCCTTAAATTACTTCCCAAGCCTGGAAGGGATCTATCACTCCCTGGCTCCTATCGCCCAATATCTTTGCTGAACTTAGATTATAAGTTATTTGCAAAAATTTTGGCTGACCGTCTCAAACTTATACTCCCCCACATCGTCCATCCTGATCAGACTGGCTTCATCGCCAGCAGGCATTCGGTGGTCAATGTGAGGAAGGTGATAGCGGCTCTACATTCCTGTCATTCCTGCTCATCACCCTCAGGCTATGCCATCCTTTCCTTAGATGCGGAGAAAGCCTTCGACTTAGTCGAATGGCTACACCTTTATGCTACCCTACGCCGCTTTGGCTTTCCAGAATCTTTTATTCACGCTATCCGCACCCTTTACTCATCCCCAGCCACCCAAATTTCTTGTAACGGTTTCCTCTCCAACCCCTTCTTTATTGGAAAGGGTACTAGGCAGGGCTGGCCCCTCTCCCCTCTCCTCTTTACCATTGCCTTGGAACCTTTAGCTATAGCCCTTAGACTTTCCACTTCTTACACTGGTATTTTCGTCGGCACAACTGAACTTAAGGTTGCCTTATTTGCAGACGACATGCTCTTGTTTGTCTCTGATCCACTTTCATCTATCCCTGAAATTCTGCGCTTGATCTCGGATTTTGGTGTGACGGCCGGCTATAAGATTAATGTCGACAAATCGGAATTACTCCCTCTGAACGTTCCTCCTTCCTTGCTCTCCACACTCACGCAAACCACCACCTTCACGATTACTCGATCGCATTTCAAATATCTAGGAGTTAGTATCCCACGTGATCTCTCACGCATTTATGAGTTAAATTTTTCTTCTGTCATCGCTGCTGTGATCGCTAAGCTGGAGGGTTGGGCTACCCTTCCCCTCTCCATGTTGGGACGGATTGCAGTTCTCAAATCTGTAATCTTCCCTAAGATCTTTTACGTTATGCAATCTCTCCCGATTAGCCTCCGTGACTTGGACAACACCAGACTCCGCAGAGCTATGACCCGTTTTATCTAGCAAGGAAAGAAACCAAAGGTGGCTTTTGCGAAGCTGGTGATGGACAGATCTGCGGGTGGGTTTGGTGTCCCTGATTTTCTATCCTATTCTCTCAAAGTCTTCCTTCGATATGCCGCTGACTGGTTACTGGGTAGGAGCACTTATACAGACCTGGCTCTAGATACTAATGCCTTTAGACCTTTTTCCCCTTGTGCTCTTCTGCATAGGAAGAAGGCCTCGATCCCTCCCTCAATTATGGAACATCCCCTATTTAGGGACACCTATATCAGTTGGGTGAAAATACATAAGAAATTAAACTTAGATCACACTGCTTCCACATATATACCTTTTTGGGGAAACCCCTCCTTTCCTCCTTCCCTTCACAACACTTTATTCCTTCAGTGGCGAGAGAGGGGGCTATGCTCCGCTTCCCAGGTTTTCGATTCGGGTGGCCACATTACGCAGTTCGCGACGCTGAGAGACAGGTACTCCCTACCCTCTTCCCACTTTTTCATGTATCTCCAAATGAGGCACTATCTTACGTCACTTAACCTTGGTTCCTCTCACATGACCCCCTCCTCCCCGCTAGCAAAAGTTCTGAAACAATGGGAGTCATGCCCGTACAAAATTAAGCACCTCTATATTCTCCTAGTAAACATTCCCTCCACGCCATACCTTCCAAGACTAGTTGCCTCCTGGCAATCGGATGTTTCAGACATTACCTCCTACGAGCTTTTACTAGATCATCATCAACGCACCTTGTCCATACTGAGCTCTGCATACCTCCAGGAGGTTCATCTCAAAACTATACATAGGGCTTATCTCCCTCCCTATGACCGGGCCGCTGTCAACCCCTTGGATTCCAACAAATGTCCTAAATGTAAAGGGGCTAGAGCCTCATTCTACCATTGTCTCTGGAGTTGTACTAGGATCCAGCGCTTTTGGAATAAAATATTCGTATTCATCAATACTCATTTCCACACCTCTCTACGGCCAGACCCGCTGGCATGCCTCTGCATAAATTTTTCTGTGTGGCAATCTATGCCTGGGGTTAAACCACTCTTTCCTATTCTGACCATGCTGTTTACGATTTAAAAAAAAAACGATTCTGAAGCACTGGGTTGTTAGATCCACCCCCTCCCTATCTGAAGTTTTAAAAATTATGTTGAAATGTACTATTTTGATCGCAAATCTACTATCCTTACGGGATATACTGGTCTTGCTGGGTTTCATAGAAAATGGGATCCCTATCTGTCAACATTTGACCCAGATACTCGAACTCAGATAACCTCAGCTTTTGAAAATCCTCTATGGAAGTTGTCTAAATAACTATCTAAATAACAGTATAAATGGACTATGTTACTCCACTCTTCTTCCTCAGCCATTCTCTCTCTTCTTATCCTCTTTGTTGTCTAACCTTTTGTAATGCTCCCCCACTCTTCTGTTACCTTTTTTCCATGACTTCTTTGCCCTTACTCTTTGATATTGCCTTCACTCTATTGTTATTCTTATTGCTGTAGCAATACCACCGACCACATTGTCCTGGGTCTTCGCCTGATAGGCTTTTTGCCCATGTTTTCTCAGAAAAATTGTCAGTGCTCCCTATATTTCACCCCTCTCCCCCCCCCCTTTCTTCTTTCTCCCTCCCACATATTTTACCTCTACTCACCCTCTGTGATTTGACTGTATTTCTTATCTGTTTAAGATTGTTTGAACCACGCTTACTTATGTTTCTATTCCAATGTTCTCACCTCACTGAAGGCTCAAACAATCTGTTGTGTTGTGTTGTTGTTGTTTTTGATGTCGATTGTACATTTTTCTTCTAAAAAACCAATTAAAATCAGTCTTGTTAAAAAAAAAAAAAGAACAAGCTGAGCAAAGTGATGGCTGAGACTGGATTGTTGTGGCCAGAAGCTTTGCCACTAGTATTGTACAGCATCAGAACCACGCCCAGGTCCCCCCTTAACCTATCACCCTTTGAGATTCTTTTTGGCCGACAACCTCATGTAATGATAGACCCCCAGGATGATTTGAAATGCAATAACGAAGTGACTGTAAAATATTTGGTTAGGATGAACCAGCAGCTGAGGAATCAAAATAGAAATCTAAAGCTGGTGATTCCTGACCTACCGAACAGTAATTGTCCTGACATTGAACCTGGGGATTATGTAATGATTCAAAATTTTCTACGCTCAGGTTGCCTCATTGACAGGTGGGAAGGACCGTACCAAGTCTTGCTAACCAGCACGACAGCATTAAAGGTTGCCGAAAGAGAGACTTGGGTCCACTCGTCCCACTGTAAGTAGGTCGCTGACCCACAGAGAACCCGTGACAAAGAACAGAGTGTAGAGAACATTGTATCACTGGAGTGTCTGTTCCGGGAAGGTTGAGAGGCAGTACTGTTGAGACAGCACCTGAGCGCGGAGAACAACAAGACCAGAGGCGGTTGTCACACCAGTTTTTTTATTTTCTCCATCCCCCACTACCCTCCTTCTCTCCTTCTCTTTCTCCCCCTTCTTGTTTCCCTTCTCTTCCCTTAACAAGATGGACTTACCCCAAGAGACTGCGTTCCGGGTTTTCCTGTTAATCCTGTTGTTGACCAGGACAGTCTGTTTCGGTGAGGGTCCCAGAGAGATCGAGAAAGGATCTGGAATGGGTTCTGATGGCGAGGATGGATTTGTAGAATCTCAAGAGCAACACATCACTCGAGCAAAGGCGAGTATCAGAAAGCGATCTGGTAGTCAGGGAGCTCGGAGGCACTGTGAAGGATTATTGGCTGAGGAAAATTGCATTTGTAGGAATTGTGAGAACATAGTCGAGGATGGGTGCATCCAGAGATGTCAGTCCAACCTTAATATCAACATGGACCGTCATCCATTGAGTGATTACCACTCACTAGTGGGTAAGGTTTTAAACCAGACAGAATGCTGGGTGTGCTCACAAGTACCTCAAGGTCAGAGCAAGTCAGGATTAGTACCGTACCCTTTAGCAATAGATGAGGTACTCGAATTACGGGGTGGGAGACTGGTGGACAAGAAATTCAATATTTCTAGGCCCCCTAGTTTGAAGCTCCACCAGTATCATGTAGATAGATCCTTATTATGTTTCAATATTTCCAATTACCGAAAACCGGGAAATTGGGAAGTGACGTGGAATAACCAGACAATGGCCTTTTCGCACAGAGCTGATAGGATACCCATAGACTCTGAACTTGTACGCCAAATAGCCAACAGTGGAAGGTATTTTCGGTATAGGTATACTCGAGGAAGCAAGACCATGTGGGTTGGAGAAGTATCACCAGGGTACTGTGCTCATATCATCCAGCCTGATACTTGTACTGAGCAGATGGGAGAACTAGGGATTGGGTTTTTCACTTGGAAAGTTTGTAATATGGTAATGTCATATTCTGTCCCCTATGTTCTCCCCGATGATGCCTATTTCATATGTGGGAGGAAGGCGTATAAGTGACTTGCCCCGAACTCAGAGGGATTGTGTTATGTTGGAAGAGCGTTGCCATAATCCATGATAAGATGAAAGATGTTCACCGCAGTGCTCAGGCTCCTTATACTCATACTCACTATGAACACATCGTCAAGAGACACCTCATAGAGAGGACAGAGCACGTAGCCTCTGATTTGATCCATGAATCCACCGGGATTCAATTCCTTCTCGCATTAGACATCACCCGTACTGCCAGAGGAATTATAAATTATAGGTATATCCATGCGCTAGCGAACTTGATAGATAATATCACTGAGATGTATGACGACACCTTCAGGTATACGGGAAGGGAGTTACAAGCTTACAAGACGGAATTGATCCAGCACAGGATGGTCCTTAATTATATCACAGCCGTGACGGGTGGGTACTGTGTCACTTTGGCAACTCAGTATGGTGTGAAGTGCTGTACGTATATTACAAACAGCACTGACGACCCCACGGAGATCATCGATCAAAAGATGGACGATATCTTGCAGTTGAAGTGGGAGTTCCGGAGGAGACACAACCTTACCCTGACCGCTGTGGGTAATGAGCTGACCGGCTGGGTCTCATGGTTGGACCCACAAAATTGGTTCTCAGGATTAGGAGAGTGGGCTCAAAATGTTATTATGAGTGTAGGGAAGTTTCTCCTTTGTATCCTGGGAGTCGTCATAATTATTGTCTTGATATTCAGGTGTGTTTGAATTCTGATGCGGCGCAAGCACGGAACAAATTTGATGAGTTTAAGGAGCGAGGGCATTGTCATAGCAGCAGATTTAATTTACGACCCATCCATAGAGACAGTGTTATGATAAGGATTGCAAATGAATTCCATGGCCTGTTTCTTTCACCCGTTTTTCCTTTGTCTCCCCCTCTGCCCAGATACACCCATCCGGAAAAGACATCAGCCCTACCCAAGAATGTTTATGTAAATGTTATGTGAATGTATATTAGATATGTGTCTTATCTTCATCTCTACAACCTTCAGTTAATGACACGTCGACAGGTGATATCCACATATACTAGCACTCACATACGTTCCCCCTCCATGTATCATCAACTAAATGTGCACCCCATTTGTTGGAACAAGAAGCCGAAAAGAGCTCGGTAGTGTTTGTCAGCCCACTTACAGACCCTTAATACGGGATAAGAAGGATTTAATGTATACTTCGCAATACCTCGAAGCTTATCTAAAACATATACGGCACAATGATACATGCCCCTCAGACATGGATTCATACATACATGCTTTTTACTATCCCACTAGGTCATACATTTCCCACCTACAACTCTCCTCCGACCATCCAATCGTCTGTAGATATTGTATTGATATTTTTCTGTTTAGTGATTAGATAGTGGCAGTTATTGGTGATTGCCAAAGAGTGGACTGTCAAAGTCAAAAAATATTGCAGAACACACAGCACGTACAAACTGCACACACATGCCCACTGCGCGTGCACTTGTTCTGCCGTGCGTGCACATATCCGCAATTTGCGTATGGTCGCTCCCGCGGTCCTGCGCATCGGCGCGTGGTATGGGTATTTACGGCAGAGTTTATGTACGCATGGAGAGCCATCAAAACACATTACATATTTAATTCAAATAGTGCACATTGTACACATAGTCTCCTTGCACCACATCAGAAAGTTATAGCTCTTTAAATGGTTGCAGAACAAAGGGATTCACCTTTACAGGATAAGAGGGGACAGACTAAGGTTATAAGGTGGTATTTGGTATCCAGCTGTAGAGTATTTTAAGGGTAACATTTCGGTGTTGGTCTGCGGAAGATCGCATGTTCCTGCGGATAGTTATGTGCAGAAGCAGAATATAGATATAAACTGTATTTACTGTATATTATGTATGCGGCGGGAATCCAGAGGAGACCACCCACAAGAGCAGTTGAGAAAGACATCGCCTACCTTTTCAAATCAACCTATGACCTCTCCTGTACTGTAAAAGTGCATCCCTGTGTCCAATGGACAAAGGGATTACAGTATCCATTGTATTGCTTTTGGAAGACTTGTATAAATAAAGCCTGCTGCAGCCCGGCCTGGCACAAGACTCACAACGTTATCTATTTGATGACGGAGGACCGGACCGGGAAGTGCACGCGAATACACTCACGTATGTACATTGATTGTAGCCATTATTCTGTTATATATATTGTCTTGTATTGTAGTGTATAATTTGTATTGTAAACCCCCTTTCAGAATTAATCCACTGTGGTGTCGGAACCCAGCGGTTAATCACAATTGGTGTCGTGTGCTCATTGCCCTGCTAAGGTTTAAAGTGTATTATTATTATTATTATTATTATTATTATTGCACTGCATTGCTGTAGAAGGTTTTAAGTGTATCTCTGGGTGTGTATGCGCTGCAAGTACTTTGTACCGTCAGCGCGGCGTGTGTACGCAAATTCCGTACACTACGGAACCCTTTTACGCTAATAGCGTAAAAGGTGCGTAGTGTGAATTAAGTATAGCGGCCACAGCGGCTAAAGGTTTAAAGTGTATTTAAGGTGTGTTTAAGGTATAGCTTTCATTCCTGTAAAGATAATCAGCTTTATCAGCATGAATATACTTACCAGACGAAAACACCTGAAAAAAACAACAGCAAAAGGCTGCTAATAACTTAAAAAGCCTACTTTGGCAAAAAAAATTAAAAATTAAGCTCCCTTGAGAAGAAAAAAGAAACAAACACTGAATAAGCACACTTATACCCCTTTCACGTCGCACAAATAACCCGGTATCGACATGGCATATTGCCGTGTCGACACGAGTCAGTGTGCGATGTAAAAGCACTTTGCCCGAATTAGCGGGTCGCCTTACCCGGTAAGTCAACCCGGTATAATAGAAGGGTCATTACCGGGTTGAATACCGGGTCAGGTGAAGTGTGAATGGGAGCCGTGTCGATGCGACACGGCTCCCGTTCACAGCATAGGGAGAGGCGGTGCAGGAGATGAGCTCATCTCCCAGCGCCGCCTCCACACCTGCCCCTGCTACGCCCCTCCCCCCCCCCCCCCCACTGCTATGGCAACCAACCCGGTATATTGCCGGGTCGGAAAGCCAGCAAAACAGAGCAAATGCCAGATCCCACCCGGTAAGGACACGTTTCTCTTCCCGGGTGGGATCCGGCATTTGCGATCTGAAAGCGGTATAAGAGAAAACAACACCCCACCAAACAACACACACCTATGAACATGCATATACTTACTTGCAGATGAATAGCAAAATCAAACAAAAAAGGCAAAAGGGCAGAAGAACAAAAGTAAATAGGCTACTTTGCCAAAAAAAACCTTAAAATGCCGTTCCCTTCAGCAAAAAGAGAAATAACCATAATAAGCACACTAAGAGAAAACAACACCCCACCACACCTATGAATATGCATATACTTACCCGCAGATGAATAGGAAAATTAAACAAAAAAGCCAAAAGGGCAGAACAACAAAAGTAAATAGGCTACTTTTAAAAAAAAAAAAAAACCCAAACACTTAAAATGCTGCTTCAGGAAAAAGAGAAATAACTATAATAAGCACACTAAGAGAAAACAACACCCCACCACACAGCACACAGCTATGAACATGCATATACTTACCCGCAGATATATATATTGCTAAAAAAAAAAAAAGGCAAAAGGGCAGGTTATTAAAAAAAGACTACTTGGCCAACTAACTAAAGAAAACTGTTATTCCCTTGGGAACAAATGACAAAAGAGAGAAAAATATATCATTCAGGTCATCCACACTACAAACATCCTTAAATACAAACATAAAAAGCCATTAACACAAACAAATTCAACATGCATTGTTTGTCCTACTTGCTGTGCAACTGCAATATACCAAATAAATGCAACACAGCTCAAAACACACTACACAAGGCCGTGTTGACAAGGGCCCTCATTCCGAGTTGATCGCTTTTAGCAGCAGTGCAAACGCTAAGCCGCCGCCCTCTGGGAGTGTATCTTAGCTAAGCAGAAGTGCGACCGAAAGGTTAGCAGAACAGTGCTAAAATTTTTCCAAGCAGTTTCAGAGTAGCTGCAGACCTACTCCTTCCTTGCGATCACTTCAGTCTGTTAGTTCCTGCTTTGACATCACAAACACGCCCTGCGTTTGGCAAGCTACTCCCCCATTTCCCCAGGCACGCCTGCGTTTTTACCAGACACGCCTGCGTTTTTTAGCACACTCCCGGAAAACGCCCACTTCCTGTCAATCACTCACCGATCAACAGAGCGACAGAAAAGCGTGGCTCGAGCTTGTGTGAAACTGCATAGTTTTTTGTGAAAGTACGTCACGCGTGTGCACTGCAGCCCGTACGCATGCGCAGAATTGCCGATTTTAAGCCTGATCGCTGTGCTGCGAATAACTGCAGCTAGCGATCAACTCGGAATGACCCCCAAGGCCGTGTTGCAAAGACACGCTGTGCGGAATCACGCAACCATCACCATACCACATACTTACCAGAAGAATGACAAAAATAAGCAAAAAAATTTTTTTGTCGGATTCGGGTGTGTTTTGGATTCGGGTGTTTTTTACAAAAAACCCTCAAAAACAGCTTAAATCATAGAATTTGGGGGTCATTTTGATCCCATAGTATTATTAACCTCAATAACCATAATTTACACTTATTTCCAGTCTATTCTGAACACCTCACACCTCACAATATTATTTTTAGTCCTAAAATTTGCACCGAGATCGCTGGATGACTAAGCTAAGCGACCCAAGTGGCCGACACAAACACATGGCCCATCTAGGAGTGGCACTGCAGTGTCAGACAGGATGGCAGATTAAAAAAATTGTCCCCAAACAGCACATGATGCAAAGAAAAAAAGAGGCACAATGAGGTAGCTGTGTGACTAAGCTAAGCGACCCAAGTGGCCGACACAAACACCTGGCCCATCTAGGAGTGGCACTGCAGTGTCAGACAGGATGGCAGATTAAAAAAATTGTCCCCAAACAGCACATGATGCAAAGAAAAAAAGAGGCGCAATGAGGTAGCTGTGTGACTAAGCTAAGTGACCCAAGTGGCTGACACAAACACCTGGCCCATCTAGGAGTGGCACTGCAGTGTCAGACAGGATGGCACTTCAAAAAATAGTCCCCAAACAGCACATGATGCAAAGAAAAATGAAAAAAAAAAAAAAAAGAGGTGAAAGATGGAATTGTCCTTGTGCCCTCCCACCCACCCTTATGTTGTATAAACAGGACATGCACACTTTAACAAACCCATCATTTCAGTGACAGGGTCTGCCACACGACTGTGACTGAAATGACTGGTTGGTTTAGGCCCCCACCAAAATAGAAGCAATCAATTTCTCCTTGCACAAACTGGCTCTACAGAGGCAAGATGTCCACCTCCTCCTCATCGTCCGATTCCTCACCCCTTTCACTGTGTACATCCCCCTCCTCACAGATTATTAATTCGTCCCCACTGGAATCCACCATCTCAGGTCCCTGTGTACTTTCTGGAGGCAATTGCTGGTGAATGTATCCACGGAGGAATTGATTATAATTAATTTTGATGAACATCATCTTCTCCACATTTTCTGGAAGTAACCTCGTACGCCGATTGCTGACAAGGTGAGCGGCTGCACTAAACACTCTTTCGGAGTACACACTGGAGGGGGGGCAACTTAGGAAAAATAAAGCCAGTTTGTGCAAGGGCCTCCAAATTGCCTCTTTTTCCTGCCAGTATACGTACAGACTGTCTGACGTGCCTACTCGGATGCGGTCACTCATATAATCCTCCACTATTCTTTCAATGGTGACAGAATCATATGCAGTGACAGTAGACGACATGTCAGTAATCGTTGACAGGTCCTTCAGTCCGGACCAGATGTCAGCACTCGCTCTAGACTACCCTGCATCACCGCCAGCGGGAGGGCTCGGAATTCTTAGCCTTTTCCTCGCAGCCCCAGTTGCGGGAGAATGTGAAGGAGGAGCTGTTGACGGGTCACGTTCCACTTGACTTGACAATTTTCTCACCAGCAGGTCTTTCCTCTGCAGACTTGTGTCTGCCGGAAAGAGAGATACAACGTAGGTTTTAAATCTAGGATCGAGCACGGTGGCCAAAATGTAGTACTCTGATTTCAACAGATTGACCACCCGTGAATCCTGGTTAAGCGAATTAAGGGCTCCATCCACAAGTCCCACATGCCTAGCGGAATCGCTATGTTTTAGCTCCTCCTTCAATCTCTCCAGCTTTGCAGCTGTGCAAAACTGAAATGCACCACAGGTATGGATGGATAGTATACTTGACGACACAGAGGTAGGTAGAGCAGTGGCCTACTGTACCGTACTGCTATATATTATATATACTGGTGGTCAGCAAACTGTGCAAAACTGAAATGCACCACAGGTGTGGATGGATAGTATACTTGACGACACAGAGGTAGGTAGAGCAGTGGCCTACTGTACCGTACTGCTATATATTATATATACTGGTGGTCAGCAAACTGTGCAAAACTGAAATGCACCGCAGGTATGGATGGATAGTATACTTGACGACACAGAGGTAGGTAGAGCAGTGGCCTACTGTACCGTACTGCTATATATTATATATACTGGTGGTCAGCAAACTGTGCAAAACTGAAATGCACCACAGGTATGGATGGATAGTATACTTGACGACACAGAGGTAGGTAGAGCAGTGGCCTACTGTACCGTACTGCTATATGTTATATATACTGGTGGTCAGCAAACTGTGAAAAACTGAAATGCACCACAGGTATGGATGGATAATATACTTGACGACACAGAGGTAGGTAGAGCAGTGGCCTACTGTACCGTACTGCTATATATTATATATATTGGTGGTCAGCAAACTGTGCAAAACTGAAATGCACCACAGGTATGGATGGATAATATACTTGACGACACAGAGGTAGGTAGAGCAGTGGCCTACTGTACCGTACTGCTATATATTATATATACTGGTGGTCAGCAAACTGTGCAAAACTGAAATGCACCACAGGTATGGATGAATAGTATACTTGACGACACAGAGGTAGGTAGAGCAGTGGCCTACTGTACCGTACTGCTATATATTATATATACTGGTGGTCAGCAAACTGTGCAAAACTGAAATGCACCGCAGGTATGGATGGATAGTATACTTGACGACACAGAGGTAGGTAGAGCAGTGGCCCACTGTACCGTACTGCTATATATTATATATACTGGTGGTCAGCAAACTGTGCAAAACTGAAATGCACCACAGGTATGGATGGATAGTATACTTGACGACACAGAGGTAGGTAGAGCAGTGGCCTACTGTACCGTACTGCTATATGTTATATATACTGGTGGTCAGCAAACTGTGAAAAACTGAAATGCACCACAGGTATGGATGGATAATATACTTGACGACACAGAGGTAGGTAGAGCAGTGGCCTACTGTACCGTACTGCTATATATTATATATATTGGTGGTCAGCAAACTGTGCAAAACTGAAATGCACCACAGGTATGGATGGATAATATACTTGACGACACAGAGGTAGGTAGAGCAGTGGCCTACTGTACCGTACTGCTATATATTATATATACTGGTGGTCAGCAAACTGTGCAAAACTGAAATGCACCACAGGTATGGATGAATAGTATACTTGACGACACAGAGGTAGGTAGAGCAGTGGCCTACTGTACCGTACTGCTATATATTATATATACTGGTGGTCAGCAAACTGTGTAAAAGCAAATGCACCACAGGTATGGATGGATAGTATACTTGACGACACAGAGGTAGGTAGAGCAGTGGCCTACTGTACCGTACTGCTATATATTATATATACTGGTGGTCAGCAAACTGTGCAAAACTGAAATGCACCACAGGTATGGATGGATAGTATACTTGATGACACAGAGGTAGGTAGAGCAGTGGCCTACTGTACCGTACTGCTATATATTATATATACTGGTGGTCAGCAAACTGTGCAAAACTGAAATGCACCACAGGTATGGATGGATAGTATACTTGACGACACAGAGGTAGGTAGAGCAGTGGCCTACTGTACCATAATGCTATATAATTATATATATTGGTGGTCAGCAAACTGTGCAAAACTGAAATGCACCACAGGTATGGATGGATAGTATACTTGACGACACAGAGGTAGGTAGAGCAGTGGCCTACTGTACCATAATGCTATATAATTATATATATTGGTGGTCAGCAAACTGTGCAAAACTGAAATGCACCATAGGTATGGATGGATAGTATACTTGACGACACAGAGGTAGGTAGAGCAGTGGCCTACTGTACCGTACTGCTATATATTATATATACTGGTGGTCAGCAAACTGTGCAAAACTGAAATGCACCACAGGTATGGATGAATAGTATACTTGACGACACAGAGGTAGGTAGAGCAGTGGCCTACTGTACCGTACTGCTATATATTATATATACTGGTGGTCAGCAAACTGTGCAAAACTGAAATGCACCACAGGTATGGATGGATAGTATACTTGATGACACAGAGGTAGGTAGTGCAGTGGCCTACTGTACCGTACTGCTATATATTATATATACTGGTGGTCAGCAAACTGTGCAAAACTGAAATGCACCACAGGTATGGATGGATAGTATACTTGACGACACAGAGGTAGGTAGAGCAGTGGCCTACTGTACCATAATGCTATATAATTATATATATTGGTGGTCAGCAAACTGTGCAAAACTGAAATGCACCACAGGTATGGATGGATAGTATACTTGACGACACAGAGGTAGGTAGAGCAGTGGCCTACTGTACCGTACTGCTATATATTATATATACTGGTGGTCAGCAAACGGTGCAAAATTGAAATGCACCACAGGTATGGATGGATAGTATACTTGACGAAACAGAGGTAGGTAGAGCAGTGGCCTACTGTACCGTACTGCTATATATTATATATATTGGTGGTCAGCAAACTGTGCAAAACTTAAATGCACCATAGGTATGGATGGATAGTATACTTGACGACACAGAGGTAGGTAGACCAGTGGCCTTCTGTACCGTACTGCTATATATTATATACTGGTGGTCAGCAAACTGTGCAAAACTGAAATGCACCACAGGTATGGATGGATAGTATACTTGAAGACACATAGGTAGGTAGAGCAGTGGCCTACTGTACCGTACTGCTATATATTATATATATTGGTGGTCAGCAAACTGTGCAAAACTGAAATGCACCACAGGTATGGATGAATAGTATACTTGACGACACAGAGGTAGGTAGACTAGTGGCCTTCTGTACCGTACTGCTATATATTATATACTGGTGGTCAGCAAACTGTGCAAAACTTAAATGCACCACAGGTATGGATGGATAGTATACTTGACAACACAGAGGTAGGTAGAGCGGTGGCCTACTGTACCGTACTGCTATATATTATATACTGGTGGTCAGCAAACTGCAAAACTGAAATGCACCACAGGTATGGATGGGATAGTATACTTGACGACTCAGAGGTAGAGCAGTGGATTACTGTACCGTACTGCTATATATATAGTTATACTGGTGGTCAGCAAAATTCTGCACTGTCCTCCTACTATATACTACAATGCAGCACAGATATGGAGTGTTTTTCAGGCAGAGAACGTATAATACTGGTGGTCACTGGTCAGCAAAACTCTGCACTGTCCTCCTACTATATAATACTGCTGGTCCCCAGTCCCCACAATAAAGCAATTAGCACACTGAGCACAGATATTTGCAGCACACTGAGCACAGATATGGAGCGTTTTTCAGGCAGAGAACGTAGATATTTGCACTTGCAGCACACTGAGCACAGATATTTGCAGCACAAAGAGCACAGATATTTGCAGCACACTGAGCACAGATATTTGCAGCCCACTGAACATAGAAACTGAGAGGACGCCAGCCACATCCTCTCACGATCATCTCCAATGCACGAGTGAAAAATGGCAGCGATGCGCGGCTCCTTATATAGAATACGAATCTCGCGAGAATCCGACCGCAGGATGATGACGTTCGGGCGCTCTCGGGTTAACCGAGCAAGGCGGGAGGATCCGAGTTGCTCGGACCCGTGCAAAAAAAGGTTAAGGTCGGGCGGGTTCGGATCCCGAGGATCCGAATCCGCTCATCACTAAATACAAGTAAAGAATAAAATAAACCACACACACCAAACCAGCATAATGAGCATGAATATACTTACCAGACGAAAACACCTGAAAAAAACAACAGCAAAAGGCTGCTAATAACTTAAAAAGCCTACTTTGGCAAAAAAAAAAAAAAATTAAGCTCCCTTAAGAAGAAAAGAGAAACAAACACTGAATAAGCACACTTATACCCCTTTCACATCGCACAAATAACCCGGTATCGACATGGCATATTGCCGTGTCGACACGAGTCAGTGTGCGATGTGAAAGCACTTTGCCCGAATTAGCGGGTCGCCTTACCCGGTAATTCAACCCGGTATATTAGAAGGGTTATACCCGGGTTGAATACTAGGTCAGGCGCAGTGTGAATGGGAGCCGTGTCGATGCGACACGGCTCCCGTTCACAGCATAGGGAGAGGCGGTGCAGGAGATGAGCTCATCTCCCAGCGCCGCCTCCGCCCCTGCTGCGCCCCCCCCCACTGCTATGGCAACCGACCTGGTATATTGCCGGGTCGGAAAGCCAGCAAAACAGAGCAAATGCCGGATCCCACCCGGTAAGGACACGTTTCTCTTCCCGGGTGGGATCCAGCATTTGCGATCTGAAAGCGGTATAAGAGAAAACAACACCCCACCAAACAACACACACCTATGAACATGCAGATGAATAGGAAAATCAAACAAAAAAGGCAAAAGGGCAGAAGAACAAAAGTAAATAAGCTACTTTGCCAAAAAAAAACTTAAAATGCTGTTCCCTTCAGCAAAAAGAGAAATAACCATAATAAGCACACTAAGAGAAAACAACACCCCACCACACACTTATGAATATGCATATACTTACCCGCAGATGAATAGGAAAATTAAACAAAAAGGCCAAAAGGGCAGAACAACAAAAGTAAATAGGCTACTTTGAAAAAAAAACAAAACCCAAACCCTTAAAATGCTGCTCCCTTCAGGAAAAAGAGAAATAACTATAATAAGCACACTAAGAGAAAACCACACCCCACCACACAGCACACACCTATCAACATGCATATACTTACCCGCAGATATATATATATATTGCTAAAAAAAAAAGGCAAAAGGGCAGGTTATTAAAAAAAGACTACTTGGCCAACTAACTAAAGAAAACTGTTGTTCCCTTGGGAACAAATGACAAAAGAGAAAAAAAAATATCAGTCAGGTCATCCACACTACAAACATCCTTAAATACAAACATAAAAAGCCATTAACACAAACAAATACAACATACATTGTTTGTCCTACATGCTGTGCACTTGCAATATACCACATAAATGCAACACAGCCCTAAACACACTACACAAGGCCGTGTTGGCAAGGGCCCTCATTCCGAGTTGATCGCTTTTAGCAGCAGTGCAAACGCTAAGCCGCCGCCCTCTGGGAGTGTATCTTAGCTTAGCAGAAGTGCGACCGAAAGGTTAGCAGAACAGTGCTAAAATTTTTCCAAGCAGTTTCAGAGTAGCTGCAGACCTACTCCTTCCTTGCGATCACTTCAGTCTGTTTAGTTCCTGTTTTGACATCACAAACACGCCCTGCGTTTGGCCATCCACTCCCCCATTTCCCCAGGCACGCCTGCGTTTTTACCAGACACGCCTGCGTTTTTTAGCACACTCCCGGAAAATGGCCAGTTACCACCCAGAAACACCCACTTCCTGTCAATCACTCACCGATCAACAGAGCGACAGAAAAGCGTTGCTCGAGCTTGTGTGAAACTGCATAGTTTTTTGTGAAAGTACGTCACGCGTGTGCACTGCGGCCCGTACGCATGCGCAGAATTGCCGATTTTAAGCCTGATCGCTGTGCTGCGAATAACTGCAGCTAGCGATCAACTCGGAATGACCCCCAAGGCCGTGTTGCAAAGACACGCTGTGTGGAATCACGCAACCATCACCATACCACATACTTACCAGGAGAATTACAAAAATAAGCAAAACCAGCACAACTCTGCATTACACATTACATTAACATTACTCCAAGGAAACTTGAATAAAATCACTACATATTTAATGTAAACATTTTATTAAAAAAAAATCCTCCAAAGACCTCTCTACAACTCTCACCGTGACATACAACTTCTTCTACTCCATACACCCACAAACCACGGATGGCTAGAACATGCTTAAATAGTGTAAGTAATCAAAGCAAATGCACCAATTGTGTATGCATTACCTGTGCAAAATTCCACTAAGCATGCATATACAGGTATAAAACAACACCTCCTGAACCATACGCACATGCTACCAGCATCATGGACTCAGATACTGAAATCACACTTCAAATTAAAATATTAAAAGTACAATATGCATCTTTAGACAAAGAGAAAGAGAACGGAAGACATTTTATACGGCTGTAGTGACATAACATTCTGAATAGCAAGCTGAATGAAGCAGCTGGAGAAGTGGAGGTATCCATGGTAACAGTGGGCCTATGAGTTGACTGAGGAATCTGGTGATGGGAGGGGCTTAGCCCTTATAAGGAGAGGACTGAATAGGTTCTCCCCCTTTTCCTCAGTGAAAATTGAACAGTGAAGTGCTCTGCATTTGTTGTGTACTGAACTGTGTATTATTTGTGATTTTGTGGTATTTTTCTTCTTATTTCCTTTCTATCTTTACTAATCTTTAATATTTTCAACCCCCTTTTATTCTTTGACTTTTTCTTATCTATCTTTCCTTTTTCCTAACATGCCGAGGCCTAGTCGTGCTGTGCGTCCCCCTGTTCGTTTTATTGACAGCGGGGAAAGGGATGCTGCTGTTTTAGTGTCAGGGAGGGGGCAGCAGCTGTCATCACAAACACGGAGTCAGGCTAGGAATAATGTTGGTAATGCCGCCGCCAGGGGTCGGGCTCGACCGCCTGACAGGCTTTTGGCGGGCGAAGCTGCGTCACGCAGAGGCCGGGTCAGTAGCGCGTCTGTGTCACGAGCTGCTGGTTTAACTCGTAATTTGAGAAACTATTCTAAGGAACCGGTTACCGTTAACACCATGTCGCGAAGTGTCGGGGCCATGGTGGAGTCGCCGAGAGGGGTGTTGAGGAGAATGGTAACATCCCGGGGAGTTACCTCAGGAGTGCATGTGCCTGAGGTACGCCACGGTCGTACCGTGGGCCCGCGCGGGTCCGTGGCTGCCAGAGGTGGTCGACGCAGTTCTGTTCTTACTAGAGGTGAGCACAATGGGAGAGGTACAAGGGTACAAGAGTCGGTGCAAGGAGAGGGAGCACCTAACAGAGGTATTAACAGGGGTCCGGTTAGTACAATAGATAATGGCGTTGAAACGGTTCTAGTGGGCCAGCGCGCGGGCACATCGGGTATTAGTAATGCTGGAAGGCAGCAAGGAAGGCCCGCCACGGGTAATATTAGGGGTAATAAGGGAGCCCCTGAGGTACATAGTGTGAGGGACACAGTACCAGGGAGGTCATATGCTGATGTGGTGCGTTTTGGACGTAATGGCGCTGGGTTCAACTCGTCTGAGGTAGCGTCTATATGCACCTCGGTTATATCAGCACTGGTCCCGGTGCTGACCGCTAATAACACGGAAAGGAATTTTTTGGGAGAACAGAATCCCTCCGGTTTGCAGAGGGATGGCGTTGGTGAATTAGGGGCTGCTGTTTTACAGGCCAGAAAGGGTGGAAGTAATAGGGGCAATATGAATATTAATGAGTTTCTGGTAGATGTTTCTCCTTGCATTTCTACAGAGGAGTCCTTTGCAGCCCCTGAAGTGCAGGTGGATTCTGGGTAATCAGCGGCTGTGGTAGAGTTTGCCCTGGACGAGGGATGTCTTTATGGTGAGTCGGATGTGCACCCTGCAGCGCGCCAAAATGATGCAGTGGTTAGGTCAGGTAACAGGGGCGCAGTTACAGAAAAATCATGCAGGAAAAAAGCGTCACAAAAGCGTAAGCATAGGCGCAGAGGTCACAGGGACTCATCTACTTCTTCCTCTGAGTCCTCAGGTTCATGTGATAGCAGGTGCAGTGGTTGCAATGCAAGACATAAAAGAAGGCGCAGACACAGTAGCTCCAGCATGTCCTCGGAGGAGGGTCCTGAGGATTCTTTGCAATGCGCTAATACTGCAGTTTTGAGAGGAATACGGCCCAGAATTAGGGAGCGGATTAGACAGGGAAAATTTGTGAATATGTTTGCTTTAACTAGCAAAGGGAAAAAAGCATTAGAGGCGGCTAGAAAGAAATCAGGTATAGGTGAGGAGGCTTATAAGTCTTACTCTAATTGGCAGAAGGGCATGCTTATCTTTGCAGCTTGTTATTTGGAATACAGGCCTCAGGAGCACATGAATATAATTAAATATATGTATTTGCTACACGAATTGGCCAGATCCGGGCGCGGAACAGCATGGAGGTCCTATGATGAGGAGTTTCGTAGAAAACAGAATGGCAAGGAAATCATAGATTTTGGTTAAAAAGATGTGGAGATTTTTGTAGATGTTACTCAATGTTATGATTCCCAGCACTCCTGACCAGAGGAGATCTTATGACAATGACCAGAGCGCTGGAATGGAATGCTGGTAACGGGAGCAGGAAAGACTAGTTGCCCCTGGCGCCCTAACTCTATTGTCTCACCCATGCTATCGGAAATCCCTTGCGAGACTATGGTTTCTTGAGCCCTTGGCAGCCACGTTTGAAGGGCGGATTATGTCTGCCCAACTCCGGTGCCCCCCGGTCTTAATGAGAGACAAAGGGAAATCCGAGGCAGGATGATAACAAGAGGACCTCTGACTGACAACAGGCCAGGGGCAACAAGCTAACTAGCAAGGACCTGAAGTATGTGCGGAAAAACCGCCAGGGAAAAGGACAACCAAAAATCCACTTGTCCAATACTCCTACCCAGCACCGCCGGATACCAGAGTGGACCTGTGGAAGCGGAACCCTCCGCAAAATGCTCCAAAACACAAATAATAAATGGTAAAGCGGCCAAGCCGCAACACACGGCAAAGCCGCGACTCACGAACACCACTGGATGTTAAACGGTGATCAGTCAGGACTCCAGGAACAAGATGACAACTTCCGAGTACAGGACTACTGGAGACTGGAACGACCGGATACAGCAAGACTGGAAACAGACTCTCAGCAAACAAGGACAGCATGCAGGAAGCTATTACCGGCGTCTGTGAGAAGCCCTGAGAGTGCATATAAACAGGAGTCCTCCAATCAGCTGCTGACAGGGCTGATTACATAAATGCCGTGATGCTGCCTTGCTGCACGGCCAGGAAACAGGTGCACAATCATTTAAACTGGACCCAGCAACGGGGAACGCGGTCCGCCAGTGGCGTCCCCATTGCTAGGGTCCGTGCGGCTCAGTGCGCCCGGCGTCTAGCATTGCCAGGGAGCCGGCGGCTGTACGCGTACGGCGTCCCTGGTTGCTAGGCGCCGGGCCGCACCGACGAGCGGACCCCGGCGCCTAACAGTACCCCCCCTTGAGGAGGGGTCAAGGAACCCCTAAAGCCAGGCTTCCGAGGAAATTCCCGAAAAAATGCCCTCTTGAGCCTCGGGGCATGAAGATCCTTATCCAGGACCCAAGACCTTTCCTCTGGACCATAGCCTCTCCAGTGAACCAGAAAATAAAGCCTGCCCCGGGACAATTTGGAATCGAGAACCTTCTCCACCAGGAACTCCTGTTGTCCCTGTACATCCACTGGAGATCTTCCCTGAGAGATCTTCCGAGGAAATCTACTGGAAGAAACGTATGGTTTCAACAGGGAGCAATGAAACGTATTTCCAATCCGGAGAGATCTTGGTAAACGTAACCGGAAAGCAACTGGGTTGACTTTTTTAATAATATGAAATGGTCCAATAAATTTGGGTCCCAATCTAGCCGAGGATTGTCGAAGTCTAATGTTACGAGTCGACAACCATACCCTATCTCCCACCTTAAAAGTGCAAGGACGTCGGAGCCTGTCAGAAAAATTTTTCTCTTGAAAGGCCGCTTTTCTGAGAGCAAGGTGCACTTTTTTCCAAATGGCTCTGAGATGGGAGGTTAAGGTTAGCGAGGAAACTGAGGAATGTTGAAAAAAAGAATTAGCTCTGGGGTGAAAACCAAAAACTGAAAAGAATGGAGACACATTAGTGGAGGAATGACAAGAATTATTGTAAGCAAACTCCGCCAATGGAAGAAACTCGGACCAATCATTCTGGAGTTTGGCTGAGTACAAACGCAAATACTGTTTCAATGATTGGTTAACTCGCTCGGTTTGCCCGTTGGATTGGGGGTGGTAACCGGATGTTAATGACAATTTCATCTTTAATGAAGCACAAAAACACTTCCAGAATTGTGCAATGAATTGTGTACCCCGATCAGAAACAATATCAGTGGGCAACCCATGAAGTCTGAAAACATGGCGGAGAAACAAAACTGCCAATCCTTGGGCAGATGGCAGTCGGGGAAGAGCAATGAAATGAGCCATCTTGCTAAAACGGTCCACTACCACCCATATGACTCGGAATCCGGCTGAAAGGGGAAGGTCTACCACAAAATCCATGGAAATATGAGACCATGGCCTGAGGGGGACATTTAAGGGCATAAGTTGCCTGATAGGCGAGGAACGGGGAACCTTATGCTGTGCACAAACCTGACATGAAAAAACAAACTCCTTAACGTCTTTAGAAAGACCAGGCCACCATACTGAGCGGGAGACTAACTCCAAAGTCTTAGAGATCCCCGGATGCCCGGAAACTTTGTTATCATGGAACTCAGTCAAAACAGTAGCTCTCAAAAACTCAGGGACGTAAAGACAACCAGCAGGAGTATTTCCAGGAGCTTGGTGTTGAAGCTGTTTTAACTGGGTAAATAAATCTTGTGTGAGGCCTGCCCAAATGACTGAAGATGGAAGTATGGGAGTAACAGGACTGTTATTGTGAACCGGAAGAAAACTGCGTGACAGGGCATCCGCCTTGGTATTCTTGGAACCTGGCCTGAAAGTGATAATAAATTTGAAACGAGTAAAGAATAAAGCCCAACGAGCCTGCCGGCCATTCAGCCGCTTAGCTGATTCGATGTATTGCAGGTTTTTATGGTCAGTCAATACTGAAATAGTATGTGTTGCTCCCTCCAGCCAATGCCTCCACTCCTCGAAAGCCCATTTTATTGCCAGTAACTCCCGGTTACCAACGTCATAGTTGGATTCAGCGGAGGAGAATTTCCTGGACATAAAGGCACAAGGATGTAGTTCCAGAGACTCCGGATCCTTTTGAGAAAGGATAGCCCCCACTCCAACCTCCGAGGCATCAACCTCCACAACGAAGGGCAATTCTGGATTGGGATGTCTGAGGACTGGAGCCGAGACAAAAGCTTGTTTCAGGGCCCGAAAGGACAACTCAGCTTCACGCGACCAGTTGGTAGGATCCGCTCCTTTCTTTGTCAGAGCCACAATGGGAGCAACCAGGTCGGAAAAAGAATGAATGAACCTCCTATAATAATTCACAAACCCTAAAAAGCGCTGAATTGCTTTTAAATTGGTGGGTTGCGCCCAACTAAGGATGGCCTGGAGCTTCTTAGGTTCCATGAAAAATCCCAGAGGGGAAATAATATACCCTAAAAAAGATACCTCTGTGACATGAAACTCACATTTCTCCAGCTTGGCATATAGATGATTCTCACGTAACTTTTGAAGAACCTGACGCACCTGGGTAACATGTTGTTCAATTGAGTCAGAATAAATCAGGATGTCGTCTAAGTAAACGACCACGAATTTCCCTAGGAAGTCACGGAGCACATCGTTAATGAGGTCCTGGAAAACTGCTGGAGCGTTAGACAAGCCGAACGGCATCACCAGGTACTCGTAGTGACCCGACTGAGTACTGAAGGCCGTCTTCCACTCATCTCCAGACTTGATTCGGATGAGATTATACGCTCCTCTTAGGTCAATTTTAGAAAAAAATCACAGCCGAACGCAGCTGATCAAAGAGGACAGAAATCTGCGGCAGAGGATAAGTATTTTTTACTGAGATTTTATTCAGGGCTCTAAAGTCAATGCAAGGTCTAAGCGAGCCATCCTTTTTCTCCACAAAGAAGAAGCCTGCACTTAAAGGAGATTTTGATGGCCTAATAAATCCTTTCCCTAGGCTCTCCTTAACATAATCATTCATGGCCGCAGTTTCTGGCCCGGATAAAGCATATAACCTTCCCTTTGGCAATGCGGCACCAGGAATTAGCTCAATAGCACAATCATAAGGCCGATGTGGAGGCAGAATGTCTGCATTGCCCTTGGAGAACACATCAGCAAACTCTTGGTATTCCACGGGAATGAGTTCAGGAATGGCAGCTGCTATTCTGACTGGAAACGTAATACATTCCTTATCACAGAAGGTACCCCATTGTGAAATCTTCCCCGACCGCC
This sequence comes from Pseudophryne corroboree, assembly GCF_028390025.1. NCBI lineage: Eukaryota > Metazoa > Chordata > Amphibia > Anura > Myobatrachidae > Pseudophryne > Pseudophryne corroboree. The sequence goes on along the minus strand of NC_086444.1, from coordinate 943,105,599 downwards.
AATCAATGGTGGGATTATGAAAGGCCAGCCAAGGGTGACCCAGAACCACTGGAACTGCTGGGCAATGGGTAAGGAAGAACTCGATTTTTTCAGAATGAAGAGCTCCTACCGTAAGTAGTACAGGGGGTGTACAGAGGGAAATAACCCCATTGGACAGTGGACTCCCATCTAAGCCATGCATGGTGACACACCTACCCAAAGATAACTGAGGAATGCCTAAGGCCTTAGCCCAAGTTAAATCCATAAAGTTTCCTGCAGCTCCACTGTCAACAAAAGCCGACACCGAAGAACTGAGGCTGCCAAAGGAAACTTTAGCTGGGACTCAAAGGGAGTTATTCGAGGAGATAAGCTGCAGACCTAGGTGAACCCCCTCACAATTCACCTGGTCGAGGTGTTTCCCGACTTGTTCGGACAATTACGAGCAAAATGTCCCTTACCCCCACAGTACAAACAAAGACCAGAGTTTTGCCTTCTGGCTCTTTCTTCAGGAGACAGCCGGGAGAGACCCATCTGCATGGGCTCCTCTACGTCCTCAGGAATGGAATATACACATGGAGTTGACCTGACAGGTGCTCCTTTTTCAGCCCTCCGCTCTCTGAGACGACGATCAATCTTAATAGAAAGCTCCATGAGTTTATCGAGAGTCTCAGGAGCGGGATACTGAAGGAGACTGTCTTTTATAGACTCTGATAAGCCGAGGCGAAACTGACTGCGCAGGGCTGGGTCATTCCAGCCACAGTCGTTCGACCAACGGCGAAACTCCGTACAATAAACCTCTGCAGGATTCCTACCCTGTCTGAGAGCGCGCAACTGACCTTCAGCGGATGCCTCTCTATCAGGGTCATCATACGATAGCCCTAAAGACCCAAAAAAGGCGTCTACTGACAACAAGGCCGGATCCTCTGCTTTTAAACCAAATGCCCAGGTCTGAGGATCCCCCTGGAGCAAATAAATAATAATCCCAACCCGCTGAGATTCAGTACCCGAGGAGATCGGTCTTAAACGAAAATAAAGTTTACAGGATTCTTTAAAATTAAAAAACTCTTTCCTATCACCAGAAAAACGGTCAGGCAAATGCATCTTTGGTTCAGGGACTACTCTCGGGGAAGTTCGCAAAAGATCTTCCTGCGACTTCACCCGAAGGGAAAGATCCTGAACCATCTGAGTAAGTTCTTGAATCTGGCTGACTAAGAGCTGACCTGGATTTGGCCCTAAACCTATTGGATTCATGAGGCCGATAAACTCTTACAAAACTGAATGAGAAAAAAATTAAACCCCGTTTAATTTTAAGTTTCGGTATGGCCGGTAATAATGTTATGATTCCCAGCACTCCTGACCAGAGGAGATCTTATGACAATGACCAGAGCGCTGGAATGGAATGCTGGTAACGGGAGCAGGAAAGACTAGTTGCCCCTGGCGCCCTAACTCTATTGTCTCACCCGTGCTATCGGAAATCCCTTGCGAGACTATGGTTTCTTGAGCCCTTGGCAGCCACGTTTGAAGGGCGGATTATGTCTGCCCAACTCCGGTGCCCCCCGGTCTTAATGAGAGACAAAGGGAAATCCGAGGCAGGATGATAACAAGAGGACCTCTGACTGACAACAGGCCAGGGGCAACAAGCTAACTAGCAAGGACCTGAAGTATGTGCGGAAAAACCGCCAGGGAAAAGGACAACCAAAAATACACTTGTCCAATACTCCTACCCAGCACCGCCGGATACCAGAGTGGACCTGTGGAAGCGGAACCCTCCGCAAAATGCTCCAAAACACAAATAATAAATGGTAAAGCGGCCAAGCCGCAACACACGGCAAAGCCGCGCCTCACGAACACCACTGGATGTTAAACGGTGATCAGTCAGGACTCCAGGAACAAGATGACAACTTCCGAGTACAGGACTACTGGAGACTGGAACGACCGGATACAGCAAGACTGGAAACAGACTCTCAGCAAACAAGGACAGCATACAGGAAGCTATTACCGGCGTCTGTGAGAAGCCCTGAGAGTGCATATAAACAGGAGTCCTCCAATCAGCTGCTGACAGGGCTGATTACATAAATGCCGTGCAGCTGCCTTGCTGCACGGCCAGGAAACAGGTGCACAATCATTTAAACTGGACCCAGCAACGGGGAACGCGGTCCGCCAGTGGCGTCCCCGTTGCTAGGGTCCGTGCGGCTCAGTGCGCCCGGCGTCTAGCGTTGCCAGGGAGCCGGCGGCTGTACGCGTACGGCGTCCCTGGTTGCTAGGCGCCGGGCCGCACCGACGAGCGGACCCCGGCGCCTAACACTCAACCTCTTAAGAGTGGTTTAGAGGGTCTGGCTGAGAAGCGAGGTAATTCCAGTAACAGATGGATGGTGGGTAAGAATCAGTCAGGCAAATGTTATGCCTTCAATAATAGTCAATGTACCCTAGGGTTCAGGTGTCGTTTTCGGCATGTTTGTATCCGCTGTGAAGGAACCCACCCCATTAAAAACTGCCAGCAAACAGCTAGTGGGAGAGGTAGTTGGCACAAGCAGCAACAACGAATCCCAGCAACTGCTGGGTCTAAGTAGGGCACCTACTCCAGTTAAATTGGACAAATTATTGCATTGGTTGGATCACTATCCAAATAGAGACGATTCTGAGTTTATAAGATTAGGTTTCTCAAAAGGTTTTCCGTTGCCTATTAAAAGCCATGTTAAATGTGGTCAAGTTTGCAATTTACGTTCGGCTCAAGAGTTCCCAGTTATTTTAAAAGAAAAAGTTGATAAGGAGGTTGCTTTGGGTAGGATGGTAGGTCCTTTTAGTTGCCCCCATTGCCTGATTTAATTTTGTCCCCAGTTGGGGTTGTTCCAAAAAAGACTCCGGGTAAATTCAGGCTAATTCAGCATTTATCATTTCCAAGAGGGTCTTCAGTGAATGATGCAATCCCTGAGAGTTTGTCCATGGTAATTTATCAGTCTTTTGAGGATGCTTTAGCCAAGGTGAGATCATTCGGTAGAGGGGCTCTTATGAATAAAATTGATATAGAGTCGGCCTTCCGGCTGTTCCCCATTGACCCGGAATTTTTTCGTTATCTAGGTTTCCGTCTGAATGACGGTTTTTATGTTGATAGATGTCTCCCAATGGGTTGCTCCATATCTTGTTCATATTTTGAAAAATTCAGCAGTTTTCTGCATTGGTGCATTTCCAAAAATTCAGGTCAGTTTGGAATTGTTCATTATTTAGATGATTTTTTGTTCATGGGTCCAGCCGGATCTGACATATGTGGTAATATTTTATTAAATGCTTTGTCATTATTGAAGGAATTTGGGGTCCCAGTGGCTGAGGAGAAGACTGTAGGTCCCACATCGGTGTTGACGTCCTTGGGAATAGAAATTGATACCTTGGAGGGATGCTGTCGTTTACCCAAGGAAAAAATAGACAAATTAAGGGGAGAGATAATTGTGGCATTGGCAAACGGCAAGTTGACGCTCAAACAGGCTCAATCATTATTGGGGTCTCTCAATTTTGCTTGCCGAGTTATACCCATGGGTAAAGTTTTTAGCAGGAAGTTGGAGAGAGCCACACCGGGTGTTAAAAAACCCAGTCATTTTATAAGATTATCCAAAGAGATCCGTAGGGATCTACACATTTGGGAAGAGTTCCTGGCCACCTTTAATGGTGTTCTTATTTGGCAGTCCATACCCATTTCCAATGTTGAGTTGCAATTATTCACCGATGCAGCAGGTTCTACGGGGTTTGGAGCATTTTTGGAGGGTAGGTGGTGTGCTTCCCCATGGCCAAAAACTTGGGTTGAAGAGGGACTCACTAGCAACCTGTTACTATTAGAATTATTCCCTATCATGGTGGCTCTGGAGTTATGGCATGAGGTTTTGGCCAACTTGTCAGTAGTTTTTTGGTGTGATAACTTGGGGGTGGTTCACGCGGTTAACAGTCAGAGAGCTTCCGGCCTTCCGGTACTGCGATTGTTGGGGCAGATAGTGTTGCGCTGCCTTCAATCAAATATAAGTTTTTGCGCTAAGCATGTTCCAGGCATTAAAAACGGTGTGGCAGATGCGCTATCGCGTTTTGAGTGGCGCTGGTTTAGGGTGCTAGCTCCGGATGCGAATGTATCTGGTGACCCTTGTCCGTCTTATGCCTGGCAGGTGATACGCCCGGATTGGAGGGCTTAGCTCTGCGATCCTTGGCTCCTTCCACCCTTCGAGGGTACAGAAATGCTATGGGAGAGTGGGAAAGATATGTTCATTTGCATCAGGAGCAAGGTAAGACCAATTATGCAATGTTATTGGATTACGTTTGGGAATGTTTTAGAGCAGGCAGGTCAAGAGGGTTTGTAACACGTTTACTGTCTGCTCTTTCTTATTTCTTGAGACTTGATGGCCGGCATGATTTTACTAAGTCTTTCTTTCTAGCAAAGATTCTTAAAGGTTGGGCTCGAGTTATGCCCCCTGTACAAGATGCACGTAGACCAATAACCATTTCAATATTGCGGCGCATGGCGGTCGTGTTGCATGAGGTCTGTGCATCTGATTACGAAGCACTTTTATTTACATTGTGTTTCGTCATGGCCTTTTTTGGGGCCTTCAGAGTCAGTGAACTGGTGTCAGCTTCAAAAACTGCGATGTCACCTATGCTTCGTGAACATGTGTCATTGGAAGATGGAGGCTTATGGTGTAAAGTACAACGTTCCAAAACGGACCAATTGGTCAAAGGTTGTTGGGTCGTTTTGAGGTGTGTGGACGACGAAGAGATTTGTCCTGTGTCCTTGTCGAGGGTTTATGTGAAAACAAGGACTGATATGCCAGGTCCATGGTTGCAGCATTTGGATGGTATGCCGGTGACTCAATTTCAATTTAGATGGGTGTTGGAACATTGTATTTGCACGATGGGTTTGCCGGTATCGAGATATGGTACCCATTCGTTTCGGATTGTTGCGGCGACAGCAGCAGCCGCTGAAGGCTGTTCGAGCGGGCAAATTAGAGCTCTGGGGAAGTGGAAGTCTGATGTATTTCGGAAATATATCAGGCTTTGACCTGTTTTAAAAAAAAAAAAAAATCAGACTTGAGGTTTCAGCCACTCGCCATATTTGGGGGTCTTGAGGAATTTTTTATCCTGTCAAGTGCCTTAAGCCTTGGGGGTTCATACCCGCTTGGCAGGTGTGTTTTTCGCCTCTCGTCAAGTCTGATCCCCCTTACCCAACCCCCCTTTTTACGAAGTCATCCCCGCTTCAAAAATTCTCACCTTAGAGGCCAAATTAAACTATTTAATAAATAAATAAATAGAACCATTTTAGTGAGTTTATAATGGGATGTTTTTGGGTAACGTTGTTGCAAGATTGTTTGTGTTAGGGTTTTTTTGTTCGATACGTTTCTGTGAATGCTTTTGTATTTTCAGATTTGCGCTTGGATGAGTGTCCAATTTGGATTATGGGGCACTCATACGTGTACTATGGTGAAAGATCTGGTGTGGAGTGTCTTCAGTCCCCTGAAGCTAATCTGGTCAGATGGATCGGAGTGAGGGGACTTCGCTGGGAGCAAGTCATCCCCCTTTTTTGGCAACAGTTGGAGAGGTCGGGATACCCGCTGAGGGTGGTGTTCCATGTTGCCGGAAACGATTTGACCAGAAGGTCTGGTTTAGATCTTCGTAAAACTATAGTTAGGGACTTAGTTAGTCTGCAGAATAGGTTGTGCTTTCTGAGTGTGGGATGGTCGGACATTATCCCTCGTTTGGTGTGGAGAGGTGCGGACAGACCGGCTGCCATAGAGTTGATCTGGCGCCGGATCAATTCTGTGGTGGGCAGAGCTGTTAGCGAAAATTGGGGGTTTGTGGTCCCACATCCCTCAATTTCAGTTTCTGCCCCTCATCTTTACATGGCCGATGGTGTCCATCTGAATTTGAGGGGTATGGAAATTTTTATGGAGGATTTGTTGTTAGCGGTTTTTACTCAGGAATTTTATTGATAGGTTGGAGGATTTTAGGAGTAGTAAGGATAGTTTTAAGGTAGAGGTATGGTGGCGGGGGTTTCGTTGAAACTGTGGCGGGTTGGGACGGCCAGAAATTGTGGCTGTAATTTAAAGAGTTTTATAGGTGCTCAGGAGATGTGAAGGTGGTGGAGTTTGATACATTACGGGGCTGGAGTTCCATCGGACCAGGTGGGCTTCGGTCTCCGGTGGAGTTGGTACACACCTGAGCACCTTTGGGTGGGAGTTGGGGAATACCTTGAGTGGAGAGTTGGCCACGGTATTCCCGATAAAGAGCAAGTAACACAAGGGGTGGCAAATGGCCCATGATGGCCCCTTGTGATGAGTGGGGGGCTGGGCTGAAATTGGGCCCCTTAAAAGCCTCCCCTTGTGATGTGATGGGGGCTGGGCTGAAATTGGGCCCTTTAAAACCCCCCCTTGTTATGCGATGGAGGCCGGGCTGAAGTTGGGCCCTTGCCTCCTCTTGTGTTGTGGTCAGCCACAGTTAAAAGGAAAGGTTAGAATAAATAGGGACGTTTAAATAGGCCGTCCCTCCTTGTCACCATACCATTTGTTTTAATAAAAGCTGACAATTCTATTGGCAAACATTATTCTGGTGTCAGTGTCAGTTATTTCTTTATGGATGTTGGTGTATGCGCATGAATGAAGAACAGACTATGATAGACATTTTAAGGAGAGAAAGACGAGTGCAAATGGCACAGCAACAAGCACCTGGCTGTGCAGAGGAGAGAGGAGCAGGACTCAGTAGTGAAGCACCGCCATCTACTGTGCAAACACAACAAGAAGATGGTCTCAGTTCCCTGGCTGAGGAAGCTGTGGGGCAAATTGAGGATGATTCTGTGCCCACTACCCAAACGCAACAATCTGGCCCACAAACTGAAGAGGAAGGTGTGGCAAGTACACAGGCTACTGCATCGCAGCCAGGAAAAGAAAAGACATGAAACCAACCCCCATTTGGCATGAGTTGGACATTCTAGTACCACAATCCATTGACAAAATCCATTTTGGAAATAAGAACATGTGTTATGAATTAAAAATTTATGATTTTGTATTATACATTTTTGCACCCCTTACATTTTATCCAAAAATAGTGTTGATTTGATTGTGATGCATGGTAATGGCTGATTTATTTTTAAAAACATTATATTTTTTATTATTTATTAACAGTGTCTTATATAGCGCAGCAAATTCTGTTGCGCTTTACAACTGGGCACAGTTAGAAGCCAAAATTGGGTAAAAACAAACAGTCATAGTCATAGATGTAGGAGGCAAGCTTACAATCTATGGGGAAATAGGCATTGATACATAAGGATAGGTGCTATATATTGCATAGTTGTCCACCAGTTCTTAGTGGGCTGCATGATACATAATGCTATGATTATTTTTTATGTGTTTAAAAGAAACCACAATATTAATCTAGTACCTGAAGCATAATTACTGAACATTATATGTAAACGTGCAGTATGGTGGGAATGTTGTAATATGAGTCACACAACAAATGTATTCCTCCAGAAAACATGGCATGTATGTGGATGACATCCATACAGTATGTACATTTTGTTAGCACAATGCAGCTTGGTAGACAGCTAAAAGCAATGTAAACACAGAAAGAGGGCCTTTAAAATTAGAGATGAGCGGGTTCGGTTTCTCTGAATCCGAACCCGCCAGAACTTCATGTTTTTTTTCACGAGTCCGAGCGACTCGGATCTTCCCGCCTTGCTCGGTTAACCCGAGCGCGCCCGAACGTCATCATGACGCTGTCGGATTCTCGCGAGGCTCGGATTCTATCGCGAGACTCGGATTCTATATAAGGAGCCGCGCGTCGCCGCCATTTTCACACGTGCATTGAGATTGATAGGGAGAGGACGTGGCTGGCGTCCTCTCCGTTTAGACACTTGATTTACTAATTTTGGGGAGCATTAGGAGTACTCAGTAGTGTACAGTGCAGAGTTTTGCTGATAGTGACCAGTGACCACCACTTTTATTTATAATCCGTTCTCTGCCTGAAAAAAGCGATACACAGCACACAGTGACTCAGTCACATACATACCATATCTGTGTGCACTGCTCAGGCTCAGGCCAGTGTGCTGCATCATCTATATATATTATATATCTGTCTGACTGCTCAGCTCACACAGCTTATAATTGTGGGGGAGACTGGGGAGCACTACTGCAGTGCCAGTTATAGGTTATAGCAGGAGCCAGGAGTACATAATATTATATTAAAATTAAACAGTGCACACTTTTGCTGCAGGCGTGCCACTGCCAGTGTGACTAGTGACCAGTGACCTGACCACCAGTATATAATATTAGTAGTATACTATCTCTTTATCAACCAGTCTATATTAGCAGCAGACACAGTACAGTGCGGTAGTTCACGGCTGTGGCTACCTCTGTGTCGGCACTCGGCAGCCCGTCCATAATTGTATATACCAGTGACCTAACAGTGGGGTTTTTTTCTTTCTTTATACATACATACTAGTTACGAGTATACTATCTCTTTATCAACCAGTCTATATATTAGCAGCAGACACAGTACAGTGCGGTAGTTCACGGCTGTGGCTACCTCTGTGTCGGCACTCGGCAGCCCGTCCATAATTGTGTATACCAGTGACCTAACCGTGGTTTTTTTTTCTTTCTTTATACATACATACTAGTTACGAGTATACTATCTCTTTATCAACCAGTCTATATATTAGCAGCAGACACAGTACAGTGCGGTAGTTCACGGCTGTGGCTACCTCTGTGTCGGCACTCGGCAGCCCGTCCATAATTGTATATACCAGTGACCTAACCGTGGTTTTTTTTTCTTTCTTTATACATACATACTAGTTACGAGTATACTATCTCTTTATCAACCAGTCTATATATTAGCAGCAGACACAGTACAGTGCGGTAGTTCACGGCTGTGGCTACCTCTGTGTCGGCACTCGGCAGCCCGTCCATAATTGTATATACCACCTAACCGTGGTTTTTTTTTCTTTCTTTATACATACATACTAGTTACGAGTATACTATCTCTTTATCAACCAGTCTATATATTAGCAGCAGACACAGTACAGTGCGGTAGTTCACGGCTGTGGCTACCTCTGTGTCGGCACTCCGCAGCCCGTCCATAATTGTATATACCAGTGACCTAACCGTGGTTTTTTTTTCTTTCTTTATACATACATACTAGTTACGAGTATACTATCTCTTTATCAACCAGTCTATATATTAGCAGCAGACACAGTACAGTGCGGTAGTTCACGGCTGTGGCTACCTCTGTGTCGGCACTCGGCAGCCCGTCCATAATTGTATATACCAGTGACCTAACCGTGGTTTTTTTTTCTTTCTTTATACATACATACTAGTTACGAGTATACTATCTCTTTATCAACCAGTCTATATATTAGCAGCAGACACAGTACAGTGCGGTAGTTCACGGCTGTGGCTACCTCTGTGTCGGCACTCGGCAGCCCGTCCATAATTGTATATACCAGTGACCTAACCGTGGTTTTTTTTTCTTTCTTTATACATACATACTAGTTACGAGTATACTATCTCTTTATCAACCAGTCTATATATTAGCAGCAGACACAGTACAGTGCGGTAGTTCACGGCTGTGGCTACCTCTGTGTCGGCACTCGGCAGCCCGTCCATAATTGTATACTAGTATCCAATCCATCCATCTCCATTGTTTACCTGAGGTGCCTTTTAGTTGTGCCTATTAAAATATGGAGAACAAAAATGTTGAGGTTCCAAAATTAGGGAAAGATCAAGATCCACTTCCACCTCGTGCTGAAGCTGCTGCCACTAGTCATGGCCGAGACGATGAAATGCCAGCAACGTCGTCTGCCAAGGCCGATGCCCAATGTCATAGTACAGAGCATGTCAAATCCAAAACACCAAATATCAGTAAAAAAAGGACTCCAAAACCTAAAATAAAATTGTCGGAGGAGAAGCGTAAACTTGCCAATATGCCATTTACCACACGGAGTGGCAAGGAACAGCTGAGGCCCAGGCCTATGTTCATGGCTAGTGGTTCAGGTTTTTTGGAAGGGACATCCTGCGTGACACTGCAGTGCCACTCCTAGATGGGCCCGGTGTTTGTGTCGGCCACTAGGGTCGCTAATCTTACTCACACAGCTACCTCATTGCGCCTCTTTTTTTCTTTGCGTCATGTGCTGTTTGGGGAGGGTTTTTTGGAAGGGACATCCTGCGTGACACTGCAGTGCCACTCCTAGATGTGCCCGGTGTTTGTGTCGGCCACTAGGGTCGCTAATCTTACTCACACAGCTACCTCATTGCGCCTCTTTTTTTCTTTGCGTCATGTGCTGTTTGGGGAGGGTTTTTTGGAAGGGACATCCTGCGTGACACTGCAGTGCCACTCCTAGATGGGCCCGGTGTTTGTGTCGGCCACTAGGGTCGCTAATCTTACTCACACAGTCAGCTACCTCATTGCGCCTCTTTTTTTCTTTGCGTCATGTGCTGTTTGGGGAGGGTTTTTTGGAAGGGCCATCCTGCGTGACACTGCAGTGCCACTCCTAGATGGGCCCGGTGTTTGTGTCGGCCACTAGGGTCGCTAATCTTACTCACACAGCTACCTCATTGCGCCTCTTTTTTTCTTTGCGTCATGTGCTGTTTGGGGAGGGTTTTTTGGAAGGGCCATCCTGCGTGACACTGCAGTGCCACTCCTAGATGGGCCCGGTGTTTGTGTCGGCCACTAGGGTCGCTAATCTTACTCACACAGCTACCTCATTGCGCCTCTTTTTTTCTTTGCGTCATGTGCTGTTTGGGGAGGGTTTTTTGGAAGGGACATCCTGCGTGACACTGCAGTGCCACTCCTAGATGGGCCCGGTGTTTGTGTCGGCCACTAGGGTCGCTTATCTTACTCACACAGCGACCTCGGTGCAAATTTTAGGACTAAAAATAATATTGTGAGGTGTGAGGTATTCAGAATAGACTGAAAATGAGTGTAAATTATGGTTTTTGAGGTTAATAATACTTTGGGATCAAAATGACCCCCAAATTCTATGATTTAAGCTGTTTTTTAGTGTTTTTGGAAAAAAACACCCGAATCCAAAACACACCCGAATCCGACAAAAATAATTCGGTGAGGTTTTGCCAAAACGCGTTCGAACCCAAAACACGGCCGCGGAACCGAACCCAAAACCAAAACACAAAACCCGAAAAATTTCAGGCGCTCATCTCTATTTAAAATATGTCACACAAGTCAAGTGTTGGGAAAGAAAACATGGCATTTATGTGGGTGAGATTCATACAATATGTGTATTTTGATTAGAGATGAGCGCCTGAAATTTTTCGGGTTTTGTGTTTTGGTTTTGGGTTCGGTTCCGCGGCCGTGTTTTGGGTTCGAACGCGTTTTGGCAAAACCTCACCGAATTTTTTTTGTCGGATTCGGGTGTGTTTTGGATTCGGGTGTTTTTTTCAAAAAACACTAAAAAACAGCTTAAATCATAGAATTTGGGGGTCATTTTGATCCCAAAGTATTATTAACCTCAAAAACCATAATTTACACTCATTTTCAGTCTATTCTGAATACCTCACACCTCACAATATTATTTTTAGTCCTAAAATTTGCACCGAGGTCGCTGTGTGAGTAAGATAAGCGACCCTAGTGGCCGACACAAACACCGGGCCCATCTAGGAGTGGCACTGCAGTGTCACGCAGGATGTCCCTTCCAAAAAACCCTCCCCAAACAGCACATGACGCAAAGAAAAAAAGAGGCGCAATGAGGTAGCAGTGTGAGTAAGATTAGCGACCCTAGTGGCCGACACAAACACCGGGCCCATCTAGGAGTGGCACTGCAGTGTCACGCAGGATGGCCCTTCCAAAAAACCCTCCCCAAACAGCACATGACGCAAAGAAAAAAAGAGGCGCAATGAGGTAGCTGACTGTGTGAGTAAGATTAGCGACCCTAGTGGCCGACACAAACACCGGGCCCATCTAGGAGTGGCACTGCAGTGTCACGCAGGATGTCCCTTCCAAAAAAACCCTCCCCAATCAGCACATGATGCAAAGAAAAAGAAAAGAAAAAAGAGGTGCAAGATGGAATTGTCCTTGGGCCCTCCCACCCACCCTTATGTTGTATAAACAAAACAGGACATGCACACTTTAACCAACCCATCATTTCAGTGACAGGGTCTGCCACACGACTGTGACTGATATGACGGGTTGGTTTGGACCCCCCCCAAAAAAGAAGCAATTAATCTCTCCTTGCACAAACTGGCTCTACAGAGGCAAGATGTCCACCTCATCTTCACCCTCCGATATATCACCGTGTACATCCCCCTCCTCACAGATTATCAATTCGTCCCCACTGGAATCCACCATCTCAGCTCCCTGTGTACTTTGTGGAGGCAATTGCTGCTGGTCAATGTCTCCGCGGAGGAATTGATTATAATTCATTTTAATGAACATCATCTTCTCCACATTTTCTGGATGTAACCTCGTACGCCGATTGCTGACAAGGTGAGCGGCGGCACTAAACACTCTTTCGGAGTACACACTTGTGGGAGGGCAACTTAGGTAGAATAAAGCCAGTTTGTGCAAGGGCCTCCAAATTGCCTCTTTTTCCTGCCAGTATAAGTACGGACTGTGTGACGTGCCTACTTGGATGCGGTCACTCATATAATCCTCCACCATTCTATCAATGTTGAGAGAATCATATGCAGTGACAGTAGACGACATGTCCGTAATCGTTGTCAGGTCCTTCAGTCCGGACCAGATGTCAGCATCAGCAGTCGCTCCAGACTGCCCTGCATCACCGCCAGCGGGTGGGCTCGGAATTCTGAGCCTTTTCCTCGCACCCCCAGTTGCGGGAGAATGTGAAGGAGGAGATGTTGACAGGTCGCGTTCCGCTTGACTTGACAATTTTGTCACCAGCAGGTCTTTCAACCCCAGCAGACCTGTGTCTGCCGGAAAGAGAGATCCAAGGTAGGCTTTAAATCTAGGATCGAGCACGGTGGCCAAAATGTAGTGCTCTGATTTCAACAGATTGACCACCCGTGAATCCTTGTTAAGCGAATTAAGGGCTGCATCCACAAGTCCCACATGCCTAGCGGAATCGCTCCCTTTTAGCTCCTTCTTCAATGCCTCCAGCTTCTTCTGCAAAAGCCTGATGAGGGGAATGACCTGACTCAGGCTGGCAGTGTCTGAACTGACTTCACGTGTGGCAAGTTCAAAGGGCATCAGAACCTTGCACAACATTGAAATCATTCTCCACTGCACTTGAGACAGGTGCATTCCACCTACTATATCGTGCTCAATTGTATAGGCTTGAATGGCCTTTTGCTGCTCCTCCAACCTCTGAAGCATATAGAGGGTTGAATTCCACCTCGTTACCACTTCTTGCTTCAGATGATGGCAGGGCAGGTTCAGTAGTTTTTGGTGGTGCTCCAGTTTTCTGTACGTGGTGCCTGTACGCCGAAAGTGTCCCGCAATTCTTCTGGCCACCGACAGCATCTCTTGCACGCCCCTGTCGTTTTTTTAAAAATTCTGCACCACCAAATTCAAGGTATGTGCAAAACATGGGACGTGCTGGAATTGGCCCAGATTTAATGCACACACAATATTGCTGGCGTTGTCCGATGCCACAAATCCACAGGAGAGTCCAATTGGGGTAAGCCATTCCGCGATGATCTTCCTCCGTTGCCGTAAGAGGTTTTCAGCTGTGTGCGTATTCTGGAAAGCGGTGATACAAAGCGTAGCCTGCCTAGGAAAGAGTTGGCGTTTGCGAGATGCTGCTACTGGTGCCGCCGCTGCTGTTCTTGCGGCGGGAGTCCATACATCTACCCAGTGGGCTGTCACAGTCATATAGTCCTGACCCTGCCCTGCTCCACTTGTCCACATGTCCGTGGTTAAGTGGACATTGGGTACAGCTGCATTTTTTAGGACACTGGTGACTCTTTTTCTGAGGTCTGTGTACATTTTCGGTATCGCCTGCCTAGAGAAATGGAACCTAGATGGTATTTGGTACCGGGGACACAGTACCTCCAACAAGTCTCTAGTTGGCTCTGCAGTAATGATGGATACCGGAACCACGTTTCTCACCACCCAGGATGCCAAGGCCTCAGTTATCCGCTTTGCAGTAGGATGACTGCTGTGATATTTCATCTTCCTCGCAAAGGACTGTTGAACAGTCAATTGCTTACTGGAAGTAGTACAAGTGGGCTTACGACTTCCCCTCTGGGATGACCATCGACTCCCAGCGGCAACAACAGCAGCGCCAGCAGCAGTAGGCGTTACACGCAAGGATGCATCGGAGGAATCCCAGGCAGGAGAGGACTCGTCAGAATTGCCAGTGACATGGCCTGCAGGACTATTGGCATTCCTGGGGAAGGAGGAAATTGACACTGAGGGAGTTGGTGGGGTGGTTTGCGTGAGCTTGGTTACAAGAGGAAGGGATTTACTGGTCAGTGGACTGCTTCCGCTGTCACCCAAAGTTTTTGAACTTGTCACTGACTTATTATGAATGCGCTGCAGGTGACGTATAAGGGAGGATGTTCCGAGGTGGTTAACGTCCTTACCCCTACTTATTACAGCTTGACAAAGGGAACACACGGCTTGACACCTGTTGTCCGCATTTCTGGTGAAATACCTCCACACCGAAGAGCTGATTTTTTTGGTATTTTCACCTGGCATGTCAACGGCCATATTCCTCCCACGGACAACAGGTGTCTCCCCGGGTGCCTGACTTAAACAAACCACCTCACCATCAGAATCCTCCTGGTCAATTTCCTCCCCAGCGCCAGCAACACCCATATCCTCCTCATCCTGGTGTACTTCAACACTGACATCTTCAATCTGACTATCAGGAACTGGACTGCGGGTGCTCCTTCCAGCACTTGCAGGGGGCGTGCAAATGGTGGAAGGCGCATGCTCTTCACGTCCAGTGTTGGGAAGGTCAGGCATCGCAACCGACACAATTGGACTCTCCTTGTGGATTTGGGATTTCAAAGAACGCACAGTTCTTTGCGGTGCTTTGCCTTTTGCCAGCTTGAGTCTTTTCAGTTTTCTAGCGAGAGGCTGAGTGCTTCCATCCTCATGTGAAGCTGAACCACTAGCCATGAACATAGGCCAGGGCCTCAGCCGTTCCTTGCCACTCCGTGTGGTAAATGGCATATTGGCAAGTTTACGCTTCTCCTCCGACAATTTTATTTTAGGTTTTGGAGTCCTTTTTTTACTGATATTTGGTGTTTTGGTTTTGACATGCTCTGTACTATGCCATTGGGCATCGGCCTTGGCAGACGACGTTGCTGGCATTTCATCGTCTCGGCCATGACTAGTGGCAGCAGCTTCAGCACGAGGTGGAAGTGGATCTTGATCTTTCCCTAATTTTGGAACCTCAACATTTTTGTTCTCCATATTTTAATAGGCACAACTAAAAGGCACCTCAGGTAAACAATGGAGATGGATGGATTGGATACTAGTATACAATTATGGACGGGCTGCCGAGTGCCGACACAGAGGTAGCCACAGCCGTGAACTACCGCACTGTACTGTGTCTGCTGCTAATATATAGACTGGTTGATAAAGAGATAGTATACTCGTAACTAGTATGTATGTATAAAGAAAGAAAAAAAAACCACGGTTAGGTGGTATATACAATTATGGACGGGCTGCCGAGTGCCGACACAGAGGTAGCCACAGCCGTGAACTACCGCACTGTACTGTGTCTGCTGCTAATATATAGACTGGTTGATAAAGAGATAGTATACTCGTAACTAGTATGTATGTATAAAGAAAGAAAAAAAAACCACGGTTAGGTGGTATATACAATTATGGACGGGCTGCCGAGTGCCGACACAGAGGTAGCCACAGCCGTGAACTACCGCACTGTACTGTGTCTGCTGCTAATATATAGACTGGTTGATAAAGAGATAGTATACTCGTAACTAGTATGTATGTATAAAGAAAGAAAAAAAAACCACGGTTAGGTGGTATATACAATTATGGACGGGCTGCCGAGTGCCGACACAGAGGTAGCCACAGCCGTGAACTACCGCACTGTACTGTGTCTGCTGCTAATATATAGACTGGTTGATAAAGAGATAGTATACTCGTAACTAGTATGTATGTATAAAGAAAGAAAAAAAAACCACGGTTAGGTGGTATATACAATTATGGACGGGCTGCCGAGTGCCGACACAGAGGTAGCCACAGCCGTGAACTACCGCACTGTACTGTGTCTGCTGCTAATATATAGACTGGTTGATAAAGAGATAGTATACTCGTAACTAGTATGTATGTATAAAGAAAGAAAAAAAAACCACGGTTAGGTGGTATATACAATTATGGACGGGCTGCCGAGTGCCGACACAGAGGTAGCCACAGCCGTGAACTACCGCACTGTACTGTGTCTGCTGCTAATATATAGACTGGTTGATAAAGAGATAGTATACTCGTAACTAGTATGTATGTATAAAGAAAGAAAAAAAAAACACGGTTAGGTGGTATATACAATTATGGACGGGCTGCCGAGTGCCGACACAGAGGTAGCCACAGCCGTGAACTACCGCACTGTACTGTGTCTGCTGCTAATATAGACTGGTTGATAAAGAGATAGTATACTCGTAACTAGTATGTATGTATAAAGAAAGAAAAAAAAACCACGGTTAGGTGGTATATACAATTATGGACGGGCTGCCGAGTGCCGACACAGAGGTAGCCACAGCCGTGAACTACCGCACTGTACTGTGTCTGCTGCTAATATATAGACTGGTTGATAAAGAGATAGTATACTCGTAACTAGTATGTATGTATAAAGAAAGAAAAAAAAACCACGGTTAGGTGGTATATACAATTATGGACGGGCTGCCGAGTGCCGACACAGAGGTAGCCACAGCCGTGAACTACCGCACTGTACTGTGTCTGCTGCTAATATAGACTGGTTGATAAAGAGATAGTATACTACTAATATTATATACTGGTGGTCAGGTCACTGGTCACAGTAGTCACACTGGCAGTGGCACTCCTGCAGCAAAAGTGTGCACTGTTTAATTTTAATATAATATTATGTACTCCTGGCTCCTGCTATAACCTATAACTGGCACTGCAGTAGTGCTCCCCAGTCTCCCCCACAATTATAAGCTGTGTGAGCTGAGCAGTCAGACAGATATATAATATATATAGATGATGCAGCACACTGGCCTGAGCCTGAGCAGTGCACACAGATATGGTATGTGACTGACTGAGTCACTGTGTGTATCGCTTTTTTCAGGCAGAGAACGGATATATTAAATAAACTGCACTGTGTGTCTGGTGGTCACTCACTATATAATATATTATGTACTCCTGGCTCCTGCTATAACCTATAACTGGCACTGCAGTAGTGCTCCCCAGTCTCCCCCACAATTATAAGCTGTGTGAGCTGAGCAGTCAGACAGATATATAATATTATATATAGATAATAGATGATGCAGCACACTGGCCTGAGCCTGAGCAGTGCACACAGATATGGTATGTGACTGAGTCACTGTGTGCTGTGTATCGCTTTTTTCAGGCAGAGAACGGATTATAAATAAAAGTGGTGGTCACTGGTCACTATCAGCAAAACTCTGCACTGTACACTACTGAGTACTCCTAATGCTCCCCAAAATTAGTAAATCAAGTGTCTAAACGGAGAGGACGCCAGCCACGTCCTCTCCCTATCAATCTCAATGCACGTGTGAAAATGGCGGCGACGCGCGGCTCCTTATATAGAATCCGAGTCTCGCGATAGAATCCGAGCCTCGCGAGAATCCGACAGCGTCATGATGACGTTCGGGCGCGCTCGGGTTAACCGAGCAAGGCGGGAAGATCCGAGTCGCTCGGACCCGTGAAAAAAAACATGAAGTTCTGGCGGGTTCGGATTCAGAGAAACCGAACCCGCTCATCTCTAATTTTGATAGCACAAAACAGCTTGTTATACAGCTTAAAGCAATGTGAACACAAGAAAGACGGCCTTTAAAATGAGTTAATCCGTTGTGTGTGATGTATACAATTGTTTGTCAAACGACACATGTAGTACATGTGCAGTGCACATTTAATATTTGTAAACAAACGTGTGTAGATTGTGTGTTTCACATATCCAGGGAGTGAGAGGCTACATACCTTTTCACAGAGAGCTAGAGATGTAATGAGATGTTGAGGTGTTTGCATTGCTAACAGGTGGGTGTGATTTGCAATTATTTGCTGGGAGTCAGCTGACCAGACACCTGTGCTAAGCGTTCGCATGCTGTGCACAGCCCTAGACTTACTCGGCATCTGCGAACGCTCAGTGTGCACTGACAGCGATTTGCTTTGCAGCCATGTAAAAACCCTGCCTGCAGCCCATAGCACACTCCCCCGCTACACACCAACCTTCACGCCCCTTTTCGCTAGCCTGCGAAGCCATGCCCCCGCACCGCCTTCAACATGCCTCTTTGTCGTTGCCTGTCTGCGTTCACAAATTTCTTGTGTATGTCTGCACATTTGTCGCACGGCGAGGCCGGCACATGTGCACTCGTGGCTTTGAGCATGTGCATTCGGCAAAAAAACGCCACTGGTGATGCGATTTTTTGCAGCGGTCATGTCTGAATTAGCCCCTTAAATGTAATATTAATCCAATTGGAATCAAAGACTGCTCTGTGTTTGCTATGGGAAGTCCTCACATGATGCTAGTCAGTACTGGCTCAAAGGCAAAATGTGTTGAAAATCTCGGAAAAAAGGCAATATTGAAATGGTGTGCCAGTGGGGAAATGCAACCAACCACACACAAGTGTCAAAAGTCCCTGGGAGAAACTATACAACACCACCTGTGAACAAGGTAGACTACTATGAGACAGATTCTACTGATATTACTGAGACAAAGGTCACTCTAGACAACCTAGTGAAGCACTTTATAACAGCAAAAGTGCACCAAGTGATTTGGATCACCTTGGGAGTAGCAGGTATTGACTTACAAATAGAATTAGACACAGGCTCTGCTCTGTCAGTGGTAAATGCGAGTGATTACAAATGCCTGCTTGCTGAGATTCCTTTGAAGAAAACATCAGTAGCACTCCGTACTTATATGGGGAAAATAAAAGTGTCGGTGAAGTACAAAGGCAATACCCATAAGTTGTATATATATATTCTTCCACACGGGTGACGGCGCTATTGGGCCAC
This sequence comes from Pseudophryne corroboree, assembly GCF_028390025.1. Lineage (NCBI taxonomy): Eukaryota > Metazoa > Chordata > Amphibia > Anura > Myobatrachidae > Pseudophryne > Pseudophryne corroboree. Next base: position 943,086,507 of record NC_086444.1, on the reverse strand, counting down.
GCATGGATAAGGAAAACTTGATTGGCAGTCCATACACGTTTCAGCCTACCACATCTAATGTATCGAAAAGTGAAGTAGCCATGGAAGGACTTTTGAAATTGTTAGCTGCTGCACAATCCATTTTCCAACCAAGAATAGGCACGTTAAATGGCATTGTTTGCAACTGTGCACGCAAGTAGATGATGGTAGCCGTTTGCTGGAATATACTGGTGTAGACTGTTTACAGGGAACCATGCTCCTGTGTCTGACCATCTACAGCAGCCTTTTTCAACAGGTGTGCCGCGGCACACTGGTGTGCCGCGAGCAGTTTCCAGGTGTGCCGCCTGCACACAGACCCGCTGCAGCCTACATACAGCCAGCCAGATATGCCTAGTTGCCGGGCAGCGCTGAACTTCAATGACAGCCGGCTCGTGACCTATGGTGACTCATAGGTCACGCACCGCACGTCTCGTTCCCCCGTTTGCAGTGCACAGTACACTCGACACTCACTCGCTACTGCTCCTCCTCAATGCAGCCTCGTCCCAGTGCTCCTCACTTCTCCCCACAGACAGGGCAAGAGTTAAGGTTGCTATATATATATATATATATATATATATATATAACATTAATGTGTGAGGAATTACTATGGCGTTGGGAGGTGTGTGGAATTACTATAGGGTGGGGAAGGTGTGTGGAATTACTATAGGGTGGGGAAGGTGTGTGGAATTACTATTAGGGGGAAGGTGTGTGGTATTACTATAGGGGGGGAGGTGTGTGGTATTACTATAGGGGGGGAGGTGTGTGGTATTACTATAGGGGGGGAGGTGTGTGGTATTACTATAGGGGGGGAGGTGTGTGGTATTACTATAGGGGGGGAGGTGTGTGGTATTACTATAGTGGGGAAGGTATGTGGTATTACTATAGGGGGGGAGGTGTGTGGTATTACTATGCGGGGGTGCAGGTGTGTGTGTTTTATTACTGCAGCCCCGAAAAAAAAGATGGTGTGCCTCGGCAATTTTGAAATCTTGGTTAGTGTGCCACGAGTTTAAAAAGGTTGAAAATCACTGATCTACAGTTTGCCACCTGTTATCAGTATCCTGCTTAGTGGACTTCTGTAATCTACCAGTAATTGTGTGCCTGCAGTCCTCAGCAGTCTGCTGTAATCCTGTCTTCCTGGCCTGAACCCGCTGATTCATCTGCTGTGATTGTTCCAGCATTAACTACATATCTGGACTCTCACTCCATCCCTCTGACTGATATCCATAGGTCGGTACTCGGGTTTGGTTTTTCCTGTTCTGAGTTTCTACACTGGGGCTGTTACTGAGTGCCAAGGTCCAGTTCCAGGGCTGAGTCCTGACTTAGGACTCATCTGTTCACATATTACCAAGAGGAACCCTATTAAAGAAACCACTACATGATTCAGAAAGCATCTGAACTTGTCCACAACTGCTAGAAGGAAAAGGACGTTCCGGACGGTTTCAACAGAAGGACTGCAATCCAGAAGGACCTTCTAATATTTCCCTATTAGGACTGTGGATTTGTGAGCGCTGATTCATATACGTGATATCTATTCATTTTTGTTATTGCTGTTATCCCTTACACAGCTCTTCCCCCTCACACATCTTATCCCTCACACATCTTAACCCTGGTGCAGCTCTTACCATCACACATCTTACCCCTCATGAAGCTCTTCCCCCTGACACTTCTTCTCCTTCATGTAGCTCTTCCCCCTGACAGTTTATGCCTCACACAAATTTCCCACATTCACACAGCTCTCCCACCTTAGATTCTCCCCTATAATACAACTCTTTCCCCACCATGTAGCTTATTACCCCTCATGTAGTGTATCCCCCATGTGGCTCCCTCTTCATGTGGCTTATCATCCCTCATGTGGCTCCCCCCTCATGTAGCTTATTTTTTATCTCTAATAGTATATCACCTCTCATTCGGCTCACCCCTCTTGTAGATTAATTTTCCCTAATATGGCTCCCTCCTCATGTGGCCCCCCTTTTGCAGCTTTTTCTTACCTCTTTCATGCCGTCCTACTCAGTTCTCCAATACTTGCACGTAGAGATGAGCGGGTTCGGTTCGTCGAGATCCGAAACCCCCCCGAACTTCACGTGGTTTACACAGGTCCGAGGCAGCCTCGGTTCTTCCCACCTTACTCGCAAAACCCGAACGGGGAAAAACGTCATCATTCCGCTGTCAGATTCTCGCGAGATTCGGATTCCATATAAAGAGTGCGCATCGCCGCCATTTTCACTTGTGCATTGTAGATTGAGTGGAGAGAACGTGGCTACGTTCATTGCCTGAATAGCCCAATCTCAGCTAAATATCAGCTCAATATCTGTGCTCAGTATCAGTGCTGCATTGTGGTAACCAGTATATAGTAGTACAGTACGGTAGTCCATTGCTGTATTTTGTTGCTCCGTGTCAGTTCTATTATCCTGAACAGTGCTCAATATCTGTGCTCATTATTATCATTGCTGCATTGTGGTAACCAGTATATAGTAGTACAGTACAGTAGTCCATTGCTGTATTTTGTTGCTCTGTGTCAGTTCTATTATCCTGAACAGTGCTCAATATCTGTGCTCATTATTATCATTGCTGCATTCTGGTGACCAGTATATAGTAGTACAGTACAGTAGTGCAGTGCTGTACTCGCTGCCCAGTGTCAGTTCTATTATCCTGAACAGTGCTCAATATCTGTGCTCATATTATCATTGCTGCATTGTGGATACCACTGACCAGAATATAGTGGTACAGTACAGTAGTCCAATGCTGTTCTCGCTGCCCAGTGTCAGTTCTATTATCCTGAACAGTGCTCAATATCTGTGCTCATTATTATCATTGCTGCATTGTGGTGACCAGTATATAGTAGTACAGTACAGTAGTCCAGTGCTGTTCTCGCTGCCCAGTGTCAGTTCTATTATCCTGAACAGTGCTCAATATCTGTGCTCATTATTATTATTGCTGCATTGTGGTGACCAGTATATAGTAGTACAGTACAGTAGTCCAGTGCTGTTCTCGCTGCCCAGTGTCAGTTCTATTATCCTGAACAGTGCTCAATATCTGTGCTCATTATTATCATTGCTGCATTGTGGTGACCAGTATATAGTGGTACAGAACAGTAGTCCATTGCTGTATCTTGCTGCTCTGTGTCAGTTCTATTATCCTGAACAGTGCTCAACATCTGTGTTCATTATTATCATTGCTGCATTGTGGTGACCAGTATATAGTAGTACAGTACAGTAGTCCATTGCTGTATTTTGCTGCTCTGTGTCAGTTCTATTATCCTGAACAGTGCTCAATATCTGTGTTCATTATTATCATTGCTGCATTGTGGTGACCAGTATATAGTAGTACAGAACAGTAGTCCATTGCTGTATTTTGCTGCTCTGTGTCAGTTATATTATCCTGAACAGTGCTCAATATCTGTGTTCATTATTATCATTGCTGCATTGTGGTGACCAGTTTATAGTAGTACAGTACAGTAGTCCATTGCTGTATTTTGCTGCTCTGTGTAAGTTATATTATCCTGAACAGTGCTCAATATCTGTGCTCATTATTATCATTGCTACATTGTGGTGACCAGTATATAGTAGTACAGTACAGTAGTCCAGTGCTGTTCTCACTGCCCAGTGTCAGTTCTATTATCCTGAACAGTGCTCAATATCTGTGCTTATTATTATCATTGCTGCATTGTTGTGACCAGCATATAGTAGTACAGTACAGTAGTCCAATGCTGTTCTTGCTTCCCAGTGTCAGTTCTATTATCCTGAACAGTGCTCAATATCTGTGCTCATTATTATCATTGCTGCATTGTGGTGACCAGTATATCGTAGTACAGTACAGTAGTCTATTGCTGTATTTTGTTACTCCGTGTCAGTTCTATTATCCTGAACAGTGCTCAATATCTGTGCTCATTACTATCATTGCTGCATTCTGGTGACCAGTATATAGTAGTACAGTACAGTAGTCCATTGCTGTATTTTGCTGCTCTGTGTCAGTTCTATTATCCTGAACAGTGCTCAATATCTGTGCTCATTATTATCATTGCTGCATTGTGGTGACCAGTATATAGTAGTACAGTACAGTAGTCCATTGCTGTATTTTGCTGCTCTGTGTCAGTTCTATTATCCTGAACAGTGCTCAATATCTGTGCTCATTATTATCATTGCTGCATTGTGGTGACCAGTATATAGTAGTACAGTACAGTAGTCCAGTGCTGTTCTCACTGCCCAGTGTCGGTTCTATTATCCTGAACAGTGCTCAATATCTGTGCTCATTATTATCATTGCTGCATTGTTGTGACCAGCATATAGTAGTACAGTACAGTAGTCCAATGCTGTTCTTGCTTCCCAGTGTCAGTTCTATTATCCTGAACAGTGCTCAATATCTGTGCTCATTATTATCATTGCTGCATTGTGGTGACCAGTATATAGTAGTACAGTACAGTAGTCCATTGCTGTATTTTGCTGCTCTGTGTCAGTTCTATTATCCTGAACAGTGCTCAATATCTGTGCTCATTATTATCATTGCTGCATTGTGGTGACCAGTATATAGTAGTACAGTACAGTAGTCCAGTGCTGTTCTCACTGCCCAGTGTCAGTTCTATTATCCTGAACAGTGCTCAATATCTGTGCTCATTATTATCATTGCTGCATTGTTGTGACCAGCATATAGTAGTACAGTACAGTAGTCCAATGCTGTTCTTGCTTCCCAGTGTCAGTTCTATTATCCTGAACAGTGCTCAATATCTGTGCTCATTATTATCATTGCTGCATTGTGGTGACCAGTATATAGTAGTACAGTACAGTAGTCCATTGCTGTATTTTGCTGCTCCGTGTCAGTTCTATTACCCTGAACAGTGCTCAATATCTGTGCTCATTACTATCATTGCTGCATTCTGGTGACCAGTATATAGTAGTACAGCACAGTAGTCCACTGCTGTTCTCGCTGCCCAGTGTCAGTTCTATTATCCTGAACAGTGTTCAATATCTGTGCTCATATTATCATTGCTGCATTGTGGTGACCACTGACCAGTATATAGTAGTACAGTACAGTAGTCCAGTGCTGTTATCGCTGCCCAGTGTCAGTTCTATTATCCTGAACAGTGCTCAATATCTGTGCTCATTATTATCATTGCTGCATTGTGGTGACCAGTATATAGTAGTACAGTACAGTAGTCCAGTGCTGTTCTCACTGCTCCGTGTCAGTTCTATTATCCTGAACAGTGCTCAATATCTGTGCTCATTATTATCATTGCTGCATTGTGGTGACCAGTATATAGTAGTACAGTACAGTGATCATTGTTGTATTTTGCTGCTCCGTGTCAGTTCTATTATCCTGAACAGTGCTCAATATCTGTGCTCATTATTATCATTGCTGCATTGTGGTGACCAGTATATAGTAGTACAGTACAGTAGTCCATTGCTGTATTTTGCTGCTCCGTGTCAGTTCTATTACCCTGAACAGTGCTCAATATCTGTGCTCATTATTATCATTGCTGCATAGTGGTGACCAGTATATAGTAGTACAGTACAGTAGTCCATTGCTGTATTTTGCTGCTCCGTGTCAGTTCTATTATCCTTAACAGTGCTCAATATCTGTGCTCATTATTATCATTGCTGCATTCTGGTGACCAGTATATAGTAGTACAGTACAGTAGTCCAATGCTGTTCTTGCTTCCCAGTGTCAGTTCTATTATCCTGAACAGTGCTCAATATCTGTGCTCATTATTATCATTGCTGCATTGTGGTGACCAGTATATAGTAGTACAGTACAGTAGTCCATTGCTGTATTTTGCTGCCCAGTGTCAGTTCTATTATCCTGAACAGTGCTCAATATCTGTGCTCATATTATCATTGCTGCATTGTGGATACCACTGACCAGAATATAGTGGTACAGTACAGTAGTCCAATGCTGTTCTCGCTGCCCAGTGTCAGTTCTATTATCCTGAACAGTGCTCAATATCTGTGCTCATTATTATCATTGCTGCATTGTGGTGACCAGTATATAGTAGTACAGTACAGTAGTCCAGTGCTGTTCTCGCTGCCCAGTGTCAGTTCTATTATCCTGAACAGTGCTCAATATCTGTGCTCATTATTATTATTGCTGCATTGTGGTGACCAGTATATAGTAGTACAGTACAGTAGTCCAGTGCTGTTCTCGCTGCCCAGTGTCAGTTCTATTATCCTGAACAGTGCTCAATATCTGTGCTCATTATTATCATTGCTGCATTGTGGTGACCAGTATATAGTGGTACAGAACAGTAGTCCATTGCTGTATCTTGCTGCTCTGTGTCAGTTCTATTATCCTGAACAGTGCTCAACATCTGTGTTCATTATTATCATTGCTGCATTGTGGTGACCAGTATATAGTAGTACAGTACAGTAGTCCATTGCTGTATTTTGCTGCTCTGTGTCAGTTCTATTATCCTGAACAGTGCTCAATATCTGTGTTCATTATTATCATTGCTGCATTGTGGTGACCAGTATATAGTAGTACAGAACAGTAGTCCATTGCTGTATTTTGCTGCTCTGTGTCAGTTATATTATCCTGAACAGTGCTCAATATCTGTGTTCATTATTATCATTGCTGCATTGTGGTGACCAGTTTATAGTAGTACAGTACAGTAGTCCATTGCTGTATTTTGTTGCTCTGTGTAAGTTATATTATCCTGAACAGTGCTCAATATCTGTGCTCATTATTATCATTGCTACATTGTGGTGACCAGTATATAGTAGTACAGTACAGTAGTCCAGTGCTGTTCTCACTGCCCAGTGTCAGTTCTATTATCCTGAACAGTGCTCAATATCTGTGCTCATTATTATCATTGCTGCATTGTTGTGACCAGCATATAGTAGTACAGTACAGTAGTCCAATGCTGTTCTTGCTTCCCAGTGTCAGTTCTATTATCCTGAACAGTGCTCAATATCTGTGCTCATTATTATCATTGCTGCATTGTGGTGACCAGTATATCGTAGTACAGTACAGTAGTCTATTGCTGTATTTTGTTACTCCGTGTCAGTTCTATTATCCTGAACAGTGCTCAATATCTGTGCTCATTACTATCATTGCTGCATTCTGGTGACCAGTATATAGTAGTACAGTACAGTAGTCCATTGCTGTATTTTGCTGCTCTGTGTCAGTTCTATTATCCTGAACAGTGCTCAATATCTGTGCTCATTATTATCATTGCTGCATTGTGGTGACCAGTATATAGTAGTACAGTACAGTAGTCCATTGCTGTATTTTGCTGCTCTGTGTCAGTTCTATTATCCTGAACAGTGCTCAATATCTGTGCTCATTATTATCATTGCTGCATTGTGGTGACCAGTATATAGTAGTACAGTACAGTAGTCCAGTGCTGTTCTCACTGCCCAGTGTCGGTTCTATTATCCTGAACAGTGCTCAATATCTGTGCTCATTATTATCATTGCTGCATTGTTGTGACCAGCATATAGTAGTACAGTACAGTAGTCCAATGCTGTTCTTGCTTCCCAGTGTCAGTTCTATTATCCTGAACAGTGCTCAATATCTGTGCTCATTATTATCATTGCTGCATTGTGGTGACCAGTATATAGTAGTACAGTACAGTAGTCCATTGCTGTATTTTGCTGCTCTGTGTCAGTTCTATTATCCTGAACAGTGCTCAATATCTGTGCTCATTATTATCATTGCTGCATTGTGGTGACCAGTATATAGTAGTACAGTACAGTAGTCCAGTGCTGTTCTCACTGCCCAGTGTCAGTTCTATTATCCTGAACAGTGCTCAATATCTGTGCTCATTATTATCATTGCTGCATTGTTGTGACCAGCATATAGTAGTACAGTACAGTAGTCCAATGCTGTTCTTGCTTCCCAGTGTCAGTTCTATTATCCTGAACAGTGCTCAATATCTGTGCTCATTATTATCATTGCTGCATTGTGGTGACCAGTATATAGTAGTACAGTACAGTAGTCCATTGCTGTATTTTGCTGCTCCGTGTCAGTTCTATTACCCTGAACAGTGCTCAATATCTGTGCTCATTACTATCATTGCTGCATTCTGGTGACCAGTATATAGTAGTACAGCACAGTAGTCCACTGCTGTTCTCGCTGCCCAGTGTCAGTTCTATTATCCTGAACAGTGTTCAATATCTGTGCTCATATTATCATTGCTGCATTGTGGTGACCACTGACCAGTATATAGTAGTACAGTACAGTAGTCCAGTGCTGTTATCGCTGCCCAGTGTCAGTTCTATTATCCTGAACAGTGCTCAATATCTGTGCTCATTATTATCATTGCTGCATTGTGGTGACCAGTATATAGTAGTACAGTACAGTAGTCCAGTGCTGTTCTCACTGCTCCGTGTCAGTTCTATTATCCTGAACAGTGCTCAATATCTGTGCTCATTATTATCATTGCTGCATTGTGGTGACCAGTATATAGTAGTACAGTACAGTGATCATTGTTGTATTTTGCTGCTCCGTGTCAGTTCTATTATCCTGAACAGTGCTCAATATCTGTGCTCATTATTATCATTGCTGCATTGTGGTGACCAGTATATAGTAGTACAGTACAGTAGTCCATTGCTGTATTTTGCTGCTCCGTGTCAGTTCTATTACCCTGAACAGTGCTCAATATCTGTGCTCATTATTATCATTGCTGCATAGTGGTGACCAGTATATAGTAGTACAGTACAGTAGTCCATTGCTGTATTTTGCTGCTCCGTGTCAGTTCTATTATCCTTAACAGTGCTCAATATCTGTGCTCATTATTATCATTGCTGCATTCTGGTGACCAGTATATAGTAGTACAGTACAGTAGTCCAGTGCTGTTCTCGCTGCCCAGTGTCAGTTCTAATTTCCTGAACAGTGCTCAATATCTGTGTTCATTATTATCATTGCTGCATTGTGGTGACCAGCATATAGTAGTACAGTTCAGTAGTCCAATGCTGTTCTCGCTGCCCAGTGTCAGTTCTATTATCCTGAAAAGTGCTCAATATCTGTGCTCATTATTATTATTGCTGCATTGTGGTGACCAGTATATAGTAGTACAGTACAGTAGTCCATTGCTGTATTTTGCTGCTCATTGTCAGTTCTATTATCCTGAACAGTGCTCAATATCTGTGCTTAGTATCAGTGCTGCATTGTGGTGGTGACTAAAAGTCCAGTGTCTTGTGCTGCATCTTGCTGCTGTAGGGTGCTGTGGTAATGTCCTGTTTCTGTGCATAGGTCATCATCATTCCAGTCACAGTGGTAGCTGGTATATATCTAGTGGTATCTAATTCCAGACATTACTGCCGTCTAATTCCAGATATATTACTGGCATATATCCACACATTAAAAAATGGAGAACAAAAATGTGGAGTGTAAAATAAGGAAAGATCAAGATCCATGAAATGCCATCAACGTCGTCTGCCAAGGCCAATGCCCAATGTCATAGTAGAGAGCATGTAAAATCCAAAAAACAAAAGTTCAGTTAAATGACCCAAAAATTTAAATTAAAAGCATCTGAAGAGAAGCGTAAACTTGCCAATATGCCATTTACGACACGGAGTGGCAAGGAACGGCTGAGGCCCTGGCCTATGTTCATGGCTAGTGGTTCAGCTTCACATGAGGATGGAAGCACTCATCCTCCCGCTAGAAAACTGAATAGAGCAAAGAACTGTGCATTCTTCTAAATCACAAATCCCCAAGGAGAGTCCAATTGTGTCGGTTGCGATGCCTGACCTTCCCAACACTGGATGGGAAGAGGTGGCTCCTTCCACCATTTGCACGCCGCCTGCAAGTGCTGGAAGGAGCATTGCACAGTCCAGTTCCTGATAGTCAAATTGAAGATGTCACTGTTAAAGTACACCAGGATGAGGATATGGGTGTTGCTGGTGCTGAGGAGGAAATTGACAAGGAGAATTCTGATGGAGAGGTGGTTTGTTTAAGTCAGGCACCCGGGTAGACACCTGTTGTCCGTGGGATGAATAAGGCCATTGACATGCCTGGTCAAAATACAAAAAAATCACCTCTTCGGTGTGGAATTATTTAAACAGAAATGCGGACAACTGGTGTCAAGCCGTGTGTTGCCTTTGTCAAGCTGTAATAAGTAGGGGTAAGGACGTTAACCATCTAGGAACATCCTCCCTTATACGTCACCTGGAGTGCATTCATCAGAAGTCATTGACAAGTTCAAAAACTTTGGGTGACAGCGGAAGCAGTCCACTGACAACTAAATCCCTTCTTCCTCTTGTACCCAAGCTCCTGCAAACCACCCCACCAACTCCCTCAATGTCAATTTCCTCCTTAGACAGGAACGCCAATAGTCCTGCAGGCCATGTCACTGGCAAGTCTGACGAGTCCTCTCCTAACTGGGATTCCTCCGATGGATCCTTGAGTGTAACGCCTACTGCTGCTGGCGCTGCTGTTGTTGCTGCTGGGAGTCGATCGTCATCCCAGAGGGGAAGTCGGGAGAACACTTGTACTACTTCCAGTAAGCAATTGACTGTCCAACAGTCCTTTGCGAGGAAGATGAAATATCACAGCAGTCATCCTGTTGCAAAGCGTATAACTCAGGCCTTGACAACTATGTTGGTGTTAGACGTGCATCCGGTATCCGCCGTTAATTCACAGGGACTTAGAGAATAGCTTGTGGTAGTGTGTCCCCGGTATCAAATACCATCTAGGTTCCACTTCTCTAGGCAGGCGATACCGAGAATGTACACAGACGTCAGAAAAAGAATCACCAGTGTCCTAAAAAATGCAGTTTTACCCACTGTCCACTTAACCACGGACATGTGGACAAGTGGAGCAGGGCAGACTAAGGACTATATGACCGTGACAGCCCACTGGGTAGATGTATTGCCTCCCGCAGCAACAACAGCAGCGGCAGCACCAGTAGCAGCATCTCGCAAATGCCAACTCGTTCCTTGGCAGGCTACGCTTTGTATCACCGCTTTCCATAAGAGGCACATAGCTGACACCATCTTACGGAAACTGAGGAACATCATCGCAGATTGGATTACCCCAATTGGACTCTCCTGGGGATTTGTGACATCGGACAACGCCACCAATATTGTCTGTGCATTACATGTGGGCAAAATCCAGCACGTCTCATGTTTTGCACATACAATGAATTTGGTGGTGCAGAATTTTTTTTTAAACGACAGGGCCGTGCAAGAGATGCTGTCGGTGGCCCGAAGAATTGCCAGCCACTTTCGGCATTCAGCCACCGCGTTCCGAAGACTGGAGCACCAGCAAACACTCCTGAACATGCCCTGCCATCACCAGAAGCAAGAGGTGGTAACGAGGTGGAATTCAACCCTCTATATGCTTCAGAGGATGGAGGAGCAGCAAAAGGCCATTCAAGCCTATACATCTGCCTACGATATAGGCAAAGGAGGGGGAATGCACCTGACTCAAGCGCAGTGGAGAATGATTTCAACGTTGTGCAAGGTTCTGCAACCCTTTGAACTTGCCACACGTGAAGTCAGTTCAGAGACTGCCAGCCTGAGTCAGGTCATTCCCCTCATCAGGCTTTTGCAGAAACAGCTGGAGAGATTGAAGGAGGAGCTAAAACGGAGCGATTCCGCTAGGCATGTGGGACTTGTGGATGGAGCCCTTCATTCGCTTAACCAGGATTCACGGGTGGTCAATCTGTTGAAATCAACACTACATTTTGGCCACCGTGCTCGATCCTAGGTTTAAAGACTACGTTGTATCTCTCTTTCCGGCAGACACAAGTCTGCAGATGTTCAAAGACCTGCTGGTGAGACAATTGTCAAGTCAAGCGGAACGTGACCCGCCAACAGCTCCTCCTTCATTTTCTACCGCCACTGGAGCTGCCAGGAAAAGGATAAAATTTCCAAAACCACCCGCTGGCGGTGATGCAGGGCAGTCAGGAGCAATAGCTGACATCTGGTCCGGACTGAAGGACCTGCCAACGATTACTGACATATCGTCTAATGTCACTGCATATGATTCTGTCACCATTGAAAGAATGGTGGAGGATTATATGAGTGACAGCATCACTGTAGGCATGTCAGACAGTCCATACGTATACTGGCAGGAAAAAGAGGCAATTTGGAGGCCCTTGCACAAACTGGCTTTATTTTACCTAAGTTGCCCCCCCTCCAGTGTGTACTCCGAAAGAGTGTTTAGTGCAGCCGGTAACCTTGTCAGCGATCGGCATAGGAGGTTACTTCCAGAAAATGTGGAGTAGATGATGTTCATCAAAATTAATTATAATCAATTCCTCTGTGGAGACATTTACCAGCAATTGCCTCCAGAAAGTACACAGGGACCTGAGATGGTGGATTCCAGTGGGGACGAATTAATAATCTGTGAGGAGGGGGATGTACACAGTAAAAGGGGTGAGGAATCGGACGATGAGGAGGAGGTGGACATCTTACCTCTGTAGAGCCAGTTTGTGCAAGGAGAGATTGATTGCTTCTTTTTTGGTGGGGGCCCAAACCAACCAGTCATTTCAGCCACAGACGTGTGGCAGACCCTGTCACTGAAATGATGGGTTTGTTAAAGTGTGCATGTCCTGTTTATACAACATAAGGGTGGGTGGGAGGGCCCAATGACAATTCCTTCTTGCACCTCTTTTTTTTTAATCTTTGCATCATGTGCTGTTTGGGGACTATTTTTTGAAGTGCCATCCTGTCTGACAATGCAGTGCCACTCCTAGATGGGCCAGGTGTTTGTGCCGCCCACTTGGGTCAATTAGCTTAGTCATCCAGCGACCTCTGTGCAAATTTTAGGACTAAAAATAATATTCTGAAGTGTGAGGTGTTCAGAATAGACTGGAAATGAGTGGAAATTATGGTTATTGAGGTTAATAATACTATAGGATCAAAATTACCCCAAAATTCTATGATTTAAGCTGTTTTTGAGGGCTTTTTGAAAAAAAACACCCGAATCCAAAACACACTCGAATCCGACAAAAATTCTTAAGGGAGGTTTTGCCAAAACGCGTCCGAATCCAAAACACGATTGCGGAACCGAATCCAAAACCAAAACACAAAACCTGAAAAATGCCCAGTGCACATCCCTACTTGCATGGCGCCTGCTTGGGATGTTTCTTTTCTCTCTGGCCTCTGGGGGCTCATCTTCCCAAGGCAGTAAAGACAGATGCACGATGATGTCACTGCGTCATCTCATTGCCGTTACTGCCAATGCCCAGAAGGGGACTGGAGAGGCAGGGCTCCAGGAGACAATCACCGCTCACTATCTAGCACTGCCTTCTCACCACATCTATTGATGTGGGAGGTGTGGTGACAGGCAGCATAATCACTGCAGTGCAGTCACCTTCAATCAGGCAGCTGCAACACTGCCTGTAGTGTTGTGGCCTAGTAAGGTGGGCTGGCAGCTCCAAATACAAGTGATAGAATGCAAGTTCAGCCCTGTTCCAGTCTACTTTAACCATTGCCACTACCATAGTGTCAATAGAACCCCCAGAGTGCTTCACGCAGAGCGCAGAGGAGTGTGTGCCAGTGGGGACTAATGAGCACTGCCCTTCTTGCACTTTTGTTATCAGCGCATGCGCTCCAAAAAGCTGTTCATGCTGCATTCTTCTATGCAAAAACAATTAAGTGGTTACTATACTGTACTGTATACACAGGGAGCTAAGAAACTGATTAATAATAAACCTTTATCTGATAGTGTGTGTTTTTACCTTTAGTTGCACTCTAAATTCATATGCAGACATATGGTTAAAAGACTCATTAACCAGAACCATCTTGGCTGAAAGCCAACACAAGTAGTGGCATTTTCATTATCAAAAGAGGGCAACAACATTGTGGATCCTTGCTGTAGTAAATGGAGGACTTATTTTAATTTAATTAACTAAATAATCCTATATAATAAAAGGCTAACACTATATAGGGTGATTTCAAGTGTTATGCATGCCGGCGGACACTAGATGGCATCCAGTGGAGCAATTCAAGTGTTCCGTTCGGGCGCACACAGCCGCCGATGCAGACATTACTGTTATGTTGTTTTGTCATTCTGATAACTATTTTTATATAAAACACTCAAAATCTCTGGAGTATGCTTCCTTATCTCTTTGTTTTTCAGCAAAGTAAACATCTTAATTTATAAATGCATATCACCTGAGGGTTCTGATTATAGGCAGACAAGAAATATTTCAACAGCTGCACAGGTTTTGTGCTCTGGGCCAAGTACTGTAATAAAGATATACCGAAAGACATTGTTCAACTGTTTTTTTTTATTGCTGAGCAACGGTATGAGGTAAACAGCTGAAGTAAGATTTATTGTTACAGCTGTATTTTTGTGTGTGTGTTTTCACTTTCCTAAATGTAAATAAAAGTGTTTTTTATGTAAATAAAAAAATATGCATTTAAAAGAAGAGCAAACATTCACATATAGGCGTAAATATTTACATAATGCATTCCATTTCCGTGCAATTTCAATCATTTTGGTATTTACTGTATAGTAAATGATGGTTGTGAGCAATGTAGAAGATAGATACTTATAAGCATTGTGAGCAGGGACTTGTTACTGCTTTGTGTGTATGTTAAGACAGTCTGGAAGACAGAAAAGATGGGGCCGTAGCAATTTTGGGCTGCTGTGACCAGGAAGAAACTGAGTGCCTGGGGCATCCTAAGGTGCTCGTGGTGGTTTTGCAGCACCAAATGCAGGTGCAACTGGGCAGCAATGATCCTGCTCTATTGGTGGTAGCACCACTTGCCGACCACTAGTTATAGATTTTGTTGCGTAATAAATTGGATAAATAGAGTATGTCAGGGTGTGTGACAGCCAGGGCACTGTAGAGATGGAAATATCCCCCATTATTAATAATTCAGCTTTCACTCAAATGATAACTCTACATATGCGCTGGTTGCAATAAATATAAGGTCATTAAGGGCAGGTATATAAATGTCCTCGTGTTAGGTTTTGTTATCCTGTGGCATTTGTCACCCACAGGGAAGGTGGGGGTGAAAGAATATCAAAGGTTATTGAATATAGGGCAAAAGGAAGGTTTTTCATTAGCATGTAAATTACAGTACTTATAGTATTCTGTGTGCACCCCTGTCCTGTGTCTATGCCTGCATGTAGATTACTTGAAGATGCCTAACCTCCGGCGCCATCTCAGTTGCCCTCCAGTGCTGTGCATGCACAGTGTGTGCCGGGTATCCCTGAACCAGAATGCAGTGTAATAGCTTTATGCTTTACACTATTACACTGCTTCCAGCTCTTCGACAAAATGGGCTCTATTTGGAGCCTGTCTCTTGCAAGAGATTATTAGTAAATTTGTGTGAAAATTAGAGATGAGTGGGTTCGGTTTTACTCGGATTTACTCAGGTATTTCGGGTTTTGCTTATTGGCTATCCAAAACGCGTGAAATCCGTGATCCAATAAGTTGCCGTTTCGAGCCCCGAGTAAATCTGAGTAAAACCGAACCCGCTCATCTCTAGCGAAAATATTTAGTTACCTTATGTGAATTTACACAATTAAATATTTATCATATACACATTACAACTGTGGATTGTCATAACTATGCACCTATAGATCTTCACTCAGCAGCTGTGCAGTTCCCATATTGCACTATGCCATAGATTAGAGCAGAGGTTCACAGTGCATGTTTTGCAGGTTACCCAGCAGGTGCACAGGTGTATTAATTACTCACTGACACATTTTAAAAGGTCCACAGGTGGAGCTAATTATTTCACTTGCGATTCTGTGAGGAGACCTGCAAAACATGCACTGTGTGGGCCCCCGAGGACCGAGTTTGAGAACCTCTGGATTAGAGTCTATAAAATACAACCTACCAGCCAGCAAGTTGTACTGCATCTGCTGATTATCTCAAATGAATACCATGATTGCATAGTAGAGGTACATTGATAAAGAGAGTTTTTTTTATTGGTTTTTTTTTTTTCTCTTTGTAAAGATTTAGTTGGCTGCCTTATTGGTATGTAATGCCTGTTTGTGTAAGCTAATTTATTGCCTTAGTTTGAAGTGGAATTGTATTGGGAGGAGTTTGCAATCATTGCATTCACACGGCAATTGTTCTATTTAATGTCTAGTCTAAGGCTGGTAGCCGTCAGCTGGGAGTGCTTCCAAAGAAGTGCTAACATAAAAGTGTTATTATAAAATTAGCGTTATACCTGCGTTAAACCAAAGGAAAACAGAAGGGAAATATCAACACACCAACACTACCACAAATGGACTGCCTTAATGCCTCAAAAGTATGTAATTCATCTTATGCATATTATCTGTTTTTTTAACCTATGAAAAGGTATCCCCAATCTGCTCACTACAGTTCTCTCTTATACAAACTCATGTATGTTTTTTGATGTAATGATTTTCTTGTAATTGTCATTGCATGTGTGGGGAAGTTGCTCAGTGAAACAGCTTATTATTGCATGCTGACTGGTGTTTACCTCCTTTGAACATTTGCCCATTGTGGTCAAGTGTACTATATCTTTATATTTAGTGAGGTGTAGTCGTGGTGTAAAGGACAGAGTATGATCACTGATTAGTAAAAGAAAACAATTAACAAACACTGAGCAACATCACCAAACAAGTAATTTAAACTTTAAACTTGTCATTTATTTTGTACTTTCTTGACATGGCTACTAGTAACAGATGCACATGCCAATTTCTTAAAGCTATGTGTGCAAATGCTAGGAGCTTAGGAGACAAAATTCCAGAGCTAATTGCAATAATGACAAGGGATAACCTGGATATTGTGGCAATTACAGAGTCATGGTGCAATGAGAATCATGACTGGGACATTGCTATACCAGGATACAATTTATTTAGGAAGGATAGAATGGGAAGAATCGGAGGAGGGGTAGCAATGTATGTAAAAAAAAAAAGCATTAATGCTACTTTAATACAAAATATTGAAGACTAAACTGAGGCCCTTTGGGTCACCATAGAAACCGGGGAGAAGGATATTATTCGCATTGGGGTGATCTAAAGACCACCAGGCCAGGGGCAGGATTTGGACAGGAACCTATAGTTGGACATCACTAAAATGGCTTTAAAGGGAGAAGTCATAATCATGGGAGACTTTAATTTACCTGATGTAAATTAGGAGAGGTCTTTTGCTAGTTCAGCTACTAGTGGCAAATTTCTAAATTCCTTACAGGAATCTCAAGCAATTGGTGAGGGAGCCCACTCACAAAGACTCCATATTAGATTTAATTCTCACAAATGGTGACAGGATATCAGACACATATGTGGGTGAGCACCTGGGATCCAGTGATCATCAAGTAGTATGGTTTAGTATAAAGACAGGATCCAACTCCTGTCACACAAAAACAAAGGTGTTGGATTTTAGGAATGCTGACTGCAAAAATGGGGAAATGTTTAAGTGATCCATTGGCGGGCTGGAGGGACTTGGAAGGAGTGCAGGAGAGGTGGGAAAACCTGAAAAGGGCAGTACTAAGGGCAACAGACCTTTGTATCAAAAGGGTTAGGAAAAGCACCAGGAAAAGGATGCCAGTGTGGTTTACAAAAGAAGTATCAACTAGTGTGAAAGCAAAAAAGATGGCTTTTAGGAAATACAAACAGACTCAAAATAATAATGACAAAGATGTGTATCTTGACAGATGGCAGGATGCTAAGAAAGTGATCAGACGTGCAAAGGCAGAAGCTGAGGAGAAAATGGCCCAGTCAGTAGATAAAGGGGGAAAAACTTTTTTTAAGTATATAAATGAAAGGAAAAAATCAAATGGAGGAATAATAAGACTTAAGACAGAGAGTGAAAATTTGATGGAGGGAGACAAGGCAATAGCAGATTACCTAAATCATTATTTTTTCTCCGTATTTACTACAGAAGGAGAAGGGAAGGGGCCACAGTTAAGCTGCAAGGACGTTCATACAAATAAGGTAGATGAAACTATATTTACAGAAGAGTAGGTCCTAACAGAACTTTCAAAACTAAAAGTGGAAAAATCAATGGGGCCAGATGGGATACACCCAAGGATACAAAAAGAGCTAAAAGATGTGCTGGTGGCACTATTAACAGAATTATTTAACCAGTCACTAAAAACAGGTGCCATTCCAGAGGACTGGAAAATAGCAAATGTAGTTCCACTGTACAAATGTGGAAGCAAGGAAGAAGCAAGTATCTACAGACCAGTAAGCCTTACATCAGTAGTAGGGAAAGTAATGGAAAAACTATTTAAAGAAAGAGTAGTGGAATATCTTAATCAAACAACTTACAGGATCAAAAACAGCATGGATTTACTGGTGGGAGATCATGCCAAACAAATCTTATTGACTTTTTTGACTCTGTGATGAAAAAAATAGATCAAGGGAGAGCTGTAGATGTAGCATATTTAGACTTTAGTTTGGCATTTGACACTGTCCCACATCGCAGCCTGCTAAATAAACTTGAAAGCGTGGTGGTGGATTACAAAACAGTTAAATGGATAAGAACATGGTTGCAGGATAGGAAACAGACAGTTGTAGAAAATGGAGTGCAATCTTTGGAAGGAAATGTTACCAGTGGAGTACCCCAGGGATCTGTACTTGGACCAGTTCTCTTTAATATCTTTGTTGGTGACATTGCAAACGGTATTAAAGGAAAGGTATGCCTTTTTGCAGATGATACAAAGATTTGCAACAGGGTAGACACACCGGGAGGGGTAAAACAAATGATTGATGACCTAGATAGGCTTGAGAAATGGTCAAGAACGTGGCAACTGCAGTTTAATGCTAAAAAATGCAAAATCATGCACTTGGGTCTCAAAAACCCAAAGGCTAAATATAGTATCAAGGGTACTATAATGGAAACTACTGAGGAGGAAAGGGATTTAGGAGTCACTATTTCAAGTGACTTAAAGGCAGGAAAGCAATGCAACAAAGCAATGAGAAATCAGTAGCAGGAAAAAAGAAGTAATAATGCCACTGTATAGGTCATTGGTACGGCCTCATCTTGAATACTGTGTCCAGTTCTGGAGCCCATATCACCAGAAGGATATAAATACAGTTGAGAGTGTACAAAGAAGGGCAACTAAAATGGTGCATGGCCTACATCACAAAACTTACCCGGAAAGGCTAAAAGATCTTAACATGTATAGTTTGGTGGAAAGAAGGGAAAGGGGGGACATGATAGAAACGTTCAAATATACCAAGGGTTTTAACAAAGTTCAGGAGGGAAACATTCTTCAAAGGAAGAGGAGTATTAGAACTCAAGGACATACACTGAAATTGGAGGGAGGCAGGTTCAGGGGAAATTTAAGGAAAACTTGCTTCACAGAAAGTGTAGTGGACAAGTGGAATAGCCTCCCATCAGAGGTGGTAGAGGCTAAGACTGTAGAGCAATTTAAACATGCTTGGGATAGGCATATGAATATCCTTACAAAGAATTAAGGTTCAAAAAGGGTTGAGATTACCTAAAGGATAAAAAAGGGGCAGTCTAGATGGGCCAAGTGGTTCTTATCTGCCGTCAAATTCTATGTTTCTATGTAACCTTAAAAATGTACAAGTCTCATGTCTGATGCTCGCATTTTGCTCATAAAAGCAACGCTAATCACCAGATGTGACTACACATCTTAGATCAAAGACAAACCATATGTGATCTGTTTTTGATGGAATAGTTATATTTCTATGATAGCTGGGAGCTTCAAAAATCACATAAAATTATCAAAGTCTTTAGGAAGGTTAGGTGTAATTTGTAAATTACTTGGATGTATGATTTCAGAGAACAGATGTTTATAACCAATCACACATCACATTGCAGTTTTGTTTGAAATCACATATCTTAAATATTGAGATTACTGTGTACACACCATATTACATATAGACATTGCACAGGGGATGTTATGTACAATTATTTCTACCTAAGTTACAAGCTATGTGGGCAGTTCTGGGATGATCATAGATTTAATTACCTGGTTAGCCAGCAGAGACTTAGGTCACATCATCCTTGGTGTGTGATAATCAGCTGGTATGAGCACCATTTGTTCTAGGGTTCAGACTGGCGGATCAGTTTCTGCATTGAAGCCTGTTCCTGCCTTTTCCTCGCATTCTTCCTGGACAGATTAACTGCATATTAACCTATCTAGATATGTTTACTTTTTATTTGAAATTACAATACACTTGTAACTAATTTGTAACCATATTCTGTATAACATTTCAGTGACTAAGCATTGTACAGTACTTATTTTGTAAATAAAGTATTCTTTCCTAATCTAATTCAGAAATGCTTTAGAACCCAGTCTTTGAGGAGGCTATTAGATCACCCTGGTTATGCTATAACTAATAGTGATTGCTAAAAGGGAATAACCAAACTAACTGAGTGGTAGTTTGTATTGCCAAGCCTGTTAAGAGATCTGCAGCTCCTTTGGAATTATTCACAGGTGGTGGCATAAAATATAAGTGAATGGTAGAAAGGGCAGAGAGATAGAATATTCAATATAAAATGTTTGCCTCTGTTCTCACTGCATCAGGACATGGGGATCTGCATGATGGCGTTCCTGATGCAAGTGTAAGGTTTAGGTGATCAATATAAACAGCAGAGTGAAAAAACACTGGCGCTAGGTTCACAAGATGCGTGCTAATGGTAATTGCTGACAACAATGAGCCATTTAATAAACCACAGTCTGAAAATGATGAACCAACTTGGTTAAGGCAAATGTATATACACTTTATTACACTTAGATAAAAAACAATGGCCCTCATTCCGAGTTGTTCGCTCGGTATTTTTCATCGCATCGCAGTGAAAATCCGCTTAGTACGCATGCGCAATGTTCGCACTGCGACTGCGCCAAGTAACTTTACTATGAAGAAAGTATTTTTACTCACGGCTTTTTCTTCGCTCCGGCGATCGTAATGTGATTGACAGGAAATGGGTGTTACTGGGCGGATACACGGCGTTTCAGGGGCGTGTGGCTGAAAACGCTACCGTTTCCGGAAAAAACGCAGGAGTGGCCGGGGAAACGGTGGGAGTGCCTGGGCGAACGCTGGGTGTGTTTGTGACGACAACCAGGAACGACAAGCACTGAAATGATCGCACAGGCAGAGTAAGTCTGGAGCTACTCTGAAACTGCTAACTCGTTTGTAATCGCAATATTGCGCGTACGTCGGTCGCAATTTTAAGAAGCTAAGATTCACTCCCAGTAGGCGGCGGCTTAGCGTGTGTAACTCTGCTACATTCGCCTTGCGAGCGAACAACTCGGAATGAGGGCCAATATATATATGTACACATGAAACTGATAAAAACAATTAAAGTGACTGGTGCTTGGAGAAATATATACTCTCATCCACATTATATTCTCACCCACAATCAAAGCGACTGGTGCTAGGAGAAGTTGATAATCTCACCAGAAAGAGGGGGTGCGGTGGGCTTATTTTAAGAAGCTGATTGTTGGTCCCAGGCTGTGGAGCCTGGCACCACCGCACAGAGCTTATTCCGCAATAGGCACGTAGTCACTGGCGTTCTGGCAAAGTTCTCACAGCATGTCATCAGACCTTCAACATGTTTTGGTCACCAAAGTGACCTTTTTCAAGAAAAAGGTCACTTTGGTGACCGAAGCATGTTGAAGGGACCAACAATTTTTCACTCTGCTGTTTATATTGTTCATTAAGGGATTATGTTTGTCCTCTCCTGTGTTAAAACTAGGCTGCTTGGTGAATTTTATTGCGCAAACCAGATGTGGGTCGCCTTCGTCCATTAAGGTTAGGGTGATTCAAATTATTGACTCTGACAATAGTCAGAGTCAAACTTACCTGGATGTAAGAGTATAGAATGCATACCAGTGTAAGCATTCCTGTCAATGTATATGGTGTGCATATATGTATTTTGTGCTATTATATGTAGAAATGTGCATTGACCCCTGTATTTTGGCATTGGTTCTAATTTATGATCGTGTTTTGGCAAACCACCCTCCAAATTTTGGTTCGGAGTGGGGTTTTTGGGTTGTTTAAAATTAGAGATGTGCAGCAGGCACTTTTCGTGTTTTGTGTTTTGGTTTTGGATCTGGATCCTCGCTCGAGTTTTGGATCTGGATTGGTTTTGCCATTTAGGGTTTTGGATCTAGATGATTTTTGGAAAAAATAAAATAAAAAAAGGTAAAATCACATAATTTGGGGGTAATTTTGTTCCAATGGTATTATTAACCTCAATAACATAAATTTCTACTAATTTCCAGTCTATTCTGAACACCTCACACCTCACAATATTGTTTTTAGGCCAAAAGGTTGCACCGAGGTTGCTGGATGACTAAGAAAAGTGACACAAGTGAACAACACAAACACCTGGCCCATCTAGGAGTGGCACTGCAGTGTCATACAGGAGGGCAGATATAAAAAAAAAAAGGCCCCAAATAGCACATAGCACAAAAAAGAAAAAGAGGTGCACCAAAGTCGCTGGATGACTAAGCTAAGCGACCCAAGTGGGCGGCAAAAACACCTGGCCCATCTAGGAGTGGCATTGCAGTGTCAGACAGGATGGCACTTTTAAAAACTAGGCCCCAAAGAGCACATAGTGCAAAGAAGAAAAAGAGGTGCAATGAGGAAGCTGGATGATTAAGCTAAGTGACCCAAGTGGGCGGCACAAACACCTGGCCCATCTAGGAGTGGCACTGTAGTGGCAGACAGGATGGCACTTTTAAAAACTAGGCCCCAAAGAGCACATAATGCAAAGAAGTAAAAGAGGTGCAACAAGGTCGCTGGATGACTAAGCTAAGCAACACAAGTGTGCAGCACAAACACCTGGCCCACTTAGGAGTGACACTGCAGTGTCAGACAGGATGGCACTTTTAAAAACTAGGCCCCAAAGAGCACATAATGCAAAGAAAAATAAGAGATGCAAGATGGAATTGTCCTTGGGCCCTCCCACCCTTATGTTGTATAAACAGGAAATACACACTTTAACAAACCAATCATTTAAGCGACAGGGTCTGCCACACAACTGTGGTTGAAACGACTGGTTTGTTCAGGCCCCCACATATAAAGAAACAATTAATCCCACCACCAAAAAAGAAGCAATTCATCTCTCCTTGCACACACTGGCTCTACAGAGGCAAGATGTCGACCTCATCCTCCAATTCCTCACCCATTTCAGTGTTTACATCCTCCTCCTCACAGAGTATTAATTTGTCCCCACTGGAATCCACCATCACAGGTTCCTGTGTACCTTCTGAGGCAATTGCTGGTAAAGGTCTTCCTGGGGGAATTTATAAATAATTTTGATGAACATCATCTTCTCCACATTTTGTGGAAGTAACCTCCTATGCTGATCGCTGACAAGGTTACCAGCTGCACTAAACACTCTTTCAGAGTACACACTGGAGGGGGGGCAACTTAGGTAAAATAAAGACAGTTTGTGCAAGGGCCTCCAAATTGCCTCTTTTTCCTGCCAGTATACATACGGACTGTCTGACATGCCTACTTGGATGCTGTAACCCATATAATCCTCCACCATTCTTTCAATGGTGAGAGCATCATATGCAGTGACAGTAGACATGTCAGTAATCATTGGAAGCTCCTTTATTCCGGACCAGATGTCAGCACTTGCTCCTGACTGCCCTGCATCACTGCCAGTGGGTGGGCTTGGAAATGTTATCATTTTCCTTGCAGTCCCAGTTGTGAGGAGCTGTTGACGGGTCACGTTCTGCTTGAGTCAACAACTGTCTCACCAGCAGGTCTTTGAACCTCTGCAGATTTGTGTCTGCCAGAAACAGTGATACAACATAGGCTTTAAACCTAGGATCGAGCACGGTGGCCAAAATGTAGTGCTCTGATTTCAACAGATTGACCACCCTTAAATCTTAGAAAAGCAAATGAAGGGCTCCATCCACATCCCACATACTTAGTGGAATTGCTCCGTCTTAGTTCCTCCTTTAATTTCTCCAGCTGCTTCTGTAAAAGCCTGATGAGGGGAATGACCTGACTCAAGCTGGCAGTGTCTGAACTGACTTCACGTGTGGCAAGTTCAAAGGGTTGGAGAACCTTGCATAAGATAGAGATCATTCTCCACTGCGCTTGAGTCAGGTACATTCCCCCTCCTTTGCCTATATCGTAGGTGGATGTATAGGCTTGAATGACCTTTTGCTGCTCCTCCATCCTCTAAAGCATATAGAGTTTTGAATTCCACTTCATTACCACCTCTTGCTTCAATTGATGGCAGGGTAGGTTCAAGAGTGTTTGCTGGCGCTCCAGTCTTCGGCACGCAGTGGCTGAATGCCGAAGGTGGGCCGCAATTTTTTGGGACACCGACAGCATCTCCTGCATGCCCCTGTCATTTTTCAAAAAATTCTGCACCACCAAATTATTTGTATGTGCAAAACATGGGACGTGCTGAAATTTGCCCAGATGTAATACACGCACAATATTGGTGGCATTGTCCGATATCACAAATCCCCAGGAGAATCTAAGTGGGGTAAGCCATGGTGCAATGATGTCCCTCAGTTTCTGTAAGAGGTTGTCAGCGGTGTGCCTCTTACAGAAACTGGTGATACACAATGTAGCCTGCCTAAGAACGAGCTGGCGTTTGTTAGATGCTGCTACTGGTGCCGCTGCTGTTGTTGCTGCGGGAGGCAATACATCTACCCAGTGGGCTGTCACAGTCATGTAGTCCTTAGTTTGCCCTGCTCCACTTGTCCACATGTCTGTGGTTAAGTGGACAGTGGGTACAACCACATTTTTCAGGACACTGAAGACACTTTTCTTAACGTCCCTGTACAGTCCAGGAATCGCTTTCCTAGTGAAGTGGAATCTAGATGGGATTTGGTACCAGGGACACACTACCTCCATCAATTGTCTAAATCCCACTGCACTAACGGCGGATAACACCAACATACAGTAGCTGTCAAGGCCTCAGTTATCCGGTTTGCAACAGGATGACTGCTGTCATATTTCATCTTCCTCGCAAAGGACTGTTGGACAGTCAATTTCTTAGTTGAAGTAGTACAAGTGGTCTTCCGACTTCCGCTCTGGGATGACAATCGATTCCCAGCAGCAAAAAACAACAGCAGCGGTAGCAGCAGCAGCAGTAGACGTACCACTCAAGGATCCTCCAGAGGCAGAGCCGGCCCTAACCAAAATGATGCCCTAGGCAAGATTTTGGTTGGTGCCCCCTAGCACCACCGCTAGTTCAACCTCTGACCCTGCACCCCTTTCCCAGCACCATCACCCCTCACCCATAGCAGTCCTTATTTTGGTTTTCCCACCTCCTATATTTTAAACAGGAACATTGCGCACATCTGGCACACAGCCCAAAAAGGTGTGTGTTTTTGCTGGCAAGGGGCATGGCCACACAATAGCACCCCCAGTTCAAATTATGCCACACAGTAGTGCAACTTTATTCACAATTTATCATGTGATAGTTTAACTAATTCATGTTACATCACACAGTAGTACCACTTTACCTTATATACGTTACTCCTCACAGTAGTGTCCTTTATTCACATTACATCACACTGAATTGCTCCTTATGCACATTACACCACACCATATTGCTCTTTATTCACACTAGACCACACAGTAGTGCCGTGTCCCTAGGCATGCTAAATACCCTAGGCAGTTGCATAGTTTGCCTATGCCTATGGCCGGCTCTGTCCGGAGGAATCCCTGTTAGTAGTGGACTCGTTAGTCATGCCAGTGACATGGCCTACAGGGCTACTGACGTTCCTGACTGAGGAAATTGAAGTTGAGCGAGTTTGTGGTGTGGCTTGCAGGAGCTTGAGTACAAGAGGAAGAAGGGATTTAGGTGTCAGTGGACTGCTTATGCTCTTACCCAAAGTTTCTGAACTTGACAATGACTTCTGATGAATGCGCTGCAGGTGATATATAAGGGAGGATGTTCCTAGGTGGTTAACGTCCTTACCCCTACTTATTACAGATTGACAAAGGCAACACACGGCTTGACAACTGTTGTTCGGATTTGTGGAGAAATAATTCCACACCGAAGAGGTGGCTTTTTGGTATTTTGCCCAGGCATGACATTTTTTTAAAATAAAGATTAATAAATCACCAGTCCCAGATGGCATTCATCTGAGGGTTATTATGGAGCTTAGGTCACAGCTAGCAAAACCCCTATACTTGATTTTCTATAGTTCTATTAGATCAGGCATGGTACCAAAGGATTGGCGTATAGCTGAGGTAGTGCCCTTATTTAAAAAGGGAACTAAAGGTAATCCGAACTAAAGACCAGTTAGTTTAACCTCTATAGTGGGTAAAATATTGGAAGGAATTTTGAGGGATAGCATAGAGAATTATCTGTATACTACTAAAATTATTAGCAAAAGTCAGCATGGGTTTGTAAGGGGCAGATCATGTCAAACTATCTTAATTAGCTTCTACCAGGTAGTGAGCAAGAATCTTGATCAGGGAAAAGCAGTGGATGTGGTATATTTAGATTTTGCAAAAGCCATCGATACAGTGTCTCACGGGAGACTGATCATCATATTAAGGGAACTTGGTCTAGGATATATTATTTGTACATGGATAAGTAATTGGCTGGATAACAGAGTACAACAAGTAGTGGTCAATGGGATGTTCTCTAGCTGGGCACCAGTAGAACAACAGAATACCGCAAGGGTCCGTACTTGGCCCGCTACTGTTCAATATATTATCAATGATCTAGGAATAGGCCTATCTTTTAGTATCAATCTTTTCAGATGATACTAAACTGTGTAAGGTAATTAATTCAGAAAGTGATGTGGATTCTCTACAGTATGACTTATTTAAACTTGAAACCTGGGCATATAAATGGAGAATGAAGATCAACATAGAGAAATGCAAAGTTATGCATTTTGGGATAAAAAACACATTTGCATCCCACACCCTAAATGAGGAAAATATAGGGGTAACTATGGTGGAAAAAGATTTGGGGGTGCTCATAGATAATACGCTTAGTAACAATACACAATGTCAAAATGCAGCATTGAAATGAGGGACGAGGATGTAATCCTGCCGCTGTACAAATCTTTGGTGCGTCCCCACCTGGAATATTGTGTTCATTTTTGTGCACCATTTTATAACAAAAATACAGGGGAGCTAGAAAGAGTTTAAAGGCGGGCTACTAAATTGATTAAAGGGTTAGAGACTCTGGAGTATGAGGAAAGGCTTACTAGGTTAAATATGTTTACACTAGAAAAGATGCGTCTAAGAGGAGACATTATTAATATCTTCAAATATGTGAAGGGTCATTACAATGAGTTAGCAGGGGATTTGTTTATTAAAAGAACTCTAAATAGGACACGTGGGCACTCGGGAGTCTAGAGGAGAGAAATTCCGTACACAACGTAGGAAAGGGTTCTTCACGGTAAGGGCAATAAAAATTTGGAACTCCCTGCCGAAACAGGTAATAATGGCGGACTCTGTAAATACATTTAAAAACGGATTGGACAAATTTCTAACTGGAAAAAGTATCCAGGGCTATAGCTCTTAACATAGTGACATTATATATCTGGGAGTGGTAAGAACCATAGTTGTCAATTGATACTAATCCATTACTCCAGCAGGTGCATTATAATATGCACAGCTTAACTCAGAATACAGTTTGAACCCGATGGGCATTTTGCCTCTTTTCAACCTCACTAACTATGTAACAATGGGCTTTCTCATCCCACGGACAACAACTGTCTCCCCCGGTGCCTGATTTAAACAAACCACATCACCATCAAAATCCTCCTCGTCAACTTCCTCCTCAGCGCCAGTAACACCCATATCCTCATCCTGGTGTACTTCAACAGTGACATCTTCAATTTGAATATCAGAAACTGGACTGTGGGTGCTCCTTCCAGCACTTGCAGAGGACATGCAAATGGTGGAAGGAGCCACCTCTTCCCATCCAGTGTTGGGAAGGTTAGGACTAGACATCGCAACCGCGGACACACTTGGACTCTCCTTGGGGATTTGTGATATCTCTGAATGCACAATTGTTTTTCCTGTGCTTAATTTTTTTTCTGTTTCGAGAGGGAGGAGGACTTCCATCCTCATGAGAAGCTGAGCCACCAGTCATGAACATAGGCCAAGGCCTTAGCCTTTCCTTGCCACTTTGTGTCGTGAATGGCATATTGCCAATTTTACGTTTCTCATCAGAAAATTTCTTTTTTTTTCCCTGATTATTAAATTTTGCTTCTTGGATTTTACACACCCTCTATGACATTGGGCATCGGCCTTAGCAGACGACGTTAATGGAATTGCATCGACAGTGTCATGACTGGTGGCAGCAGCAGCAGCTTCAGCAATAGTAATAGGAGCTGGAAGTGGTTTCTGATCTTCCACTATTTTTTCCTCCAAATTGTTGTTCTCCATTTCACAGGACAGCATCCCTTTATTATTACAGCAGATACTGTGCCCCTTTATTTTCACAGCGCCCTTGTATTCTTACAGCATACATGAACAGTGTGCTTTTAATTTTTAACTGCACCCAAACTTTTATAGCAGACAGGGATAGTGTAATGTTACTAAGAGATCAGCACCCCTATATTTCACCACATGCAGGAACAGTGTGCTTTTAATTTTTAACTGCACCCAAACCTTTATAGCAGACAGGGCCAGTGTAATGTTATTAAAACATCAGCACCCCTATATTTCACAGCATACAGGAACAGTGTGCTTTTAATTTTTAACTGCACCCTAACTTTTATAGCAAACAGGGCCAGTGTAATGTTATTAAGACATCAGCACCCCTATATTTCACAGCATAAAGGAACAGTGTGCTTTTAATTTTTACCTGCATCCAAACTTTTATAGCAGACAGGGCCAGTGTAATGTTATTAAAACATCAGCACCCCTATATTTCACAGCATACAGGAACAATGTGCTTTTAATTTTTAACTGCACCCAAACTTTTATAGCAGACAGGGCCAGTGTAATGTTACTAAGAGATCAGCACCCCTATATTTCACCACATGCAGGAGCAGTGTGCTTTTAATTTTTAACTGCACCCACACTTTTATAGCAGTCAGGGCCAGTGTTATGTTATTAAAACATCAGCACCCCTATTTTTCACAGCATACAGGAGCAGTGTGCTTTATATTTTTAACTGCATCAAAACTTTTATCGCAGACAGAGCCAGTGTAATGTTATTAAGACATCAGACATCACGGTTTAAATCAATAATTATTGATAAAAAATCAATGAAATCAGCTAAAATCATATAGTTTTTGCACTCCAAAACCCAAAATTCAGAATTTTAAATCTGAATTCCAAAATGTGGGAAGATCCAAATTGGGACTTGGTTCGGATTGGATCTCCTTGGGAGATGCGGACCAGGTTTTGGTTTTGATACACAGAATTCATGTGGATTTGGATTTCTGGAGAACAGAACCGTACATCTCTAATTGTATGTGCTTCATTTGCTACGTATGTATGCAAACATTTTTATTTGTACTGTTCTTGTTTGTGAACCTAAAATAAAATATGGTGACCTCATCCTAACGCTTACAACTACCTTAAATATACACAAGTAAGTAAATAAAATCTAGTGAACTTGGTCCAAAGGATAATGGGGCAAATGTATTAAGCCCGGAGAAGTGATAAAGCAGTGATAAGTGCAAGGTGATAATGCACCATCCAATCAGCTCCAATATGTAAATTGACAATTAGGAGCTGATTGGCTGGTGCATTATCATCTTCCACTTATCACTGCTTTATCACTTCTCCAGGCTTAATACATCTGCTCCATAGTTCTTAATTGTCCTTAGTTCTCTGAATGGATGGTACAGCACATTGTGTTCCTCTCTCAAACTAGATTCCTGTGAACATGAAATAAATAAAATATACTGAGGTACAGTTTGTTCAAAACACTTTAACACCTTATGTTCTTTAATATGAGGGTATTGAAGATCCAAACACCAAGGAACCAGACCAGTCCGTCTTTTAATGTGCACTTACCTAATCTGCGCTTAATCTGTCTTTTCTGGTGGCTCTTTAACTTTGTCCCTTTTAGGGTCTGGCTGCTATTCATGGGTGTGTGTCTCGTTTTGGATCTTGAGATTGCATGTGCTGGTATCTATCCATGTTGCTGGTAGCTGATATTGGCCGCTTGTTATTATACAGGATATCCCATATTTCTATGAACTTGAATTAATTTGCTGCATGCAGTATTATGTTACAGGATGAAGGTGCCTAAATGGTTATTATTCCTATGATACTTACTTTGGCACTACAAATAGTACATACAGTCTTGACAAATGTCAGGATTTGGGTAAAAATCTTTTACATGGAAGATGTTTTTTTTTTTTCTTTTGCCCAGGCATGACAAATGCATTTCTTATCACAGGCAAGAAGTGCTGCTATTGGTGGCTAACTTCAACACAAACAACAACATCCTCCTGAGTTTTATCAACTTTTTCTTCTCCAACACATTCATCATCATCATCATCATCATCCTCATTAGTGTCAGTTACGCAAGGGTTCCCCTAATCCTGTTGCACATCGAAAGTAGCATTCTCAATTTCTGTGTTTAAACTATCTGTAACAACCCACAATCCAAAAGAGTAATTTATTACCTGAGATGGGTCAATTGCAGATTGGTGCATCACAGTTGGTCGAGGGATCGTTGTGAGATGCTTTTCTTTCATAATGGAGAAGCAAGGACCCCAATTCCCCCTCTGAGCAGCTACAGTGTTCTTGCACAAGACAGTTTTATTTATCTCCAATTGCCCCAATGAGGGTTATGGATAAGTTTTCTCATTTAGCATCAATAACAATAAAAGCATACACACATTACAATAGCAATAAAACTTGTTAAGTCTAGCATACAGTATAATAATTACCATGGCTATATTGTTCAACTACTGTATTTTGAATGTACTACCCCAAAATCTGTCACTTATTCGGCAGGATGTAATGCCGCCAAAACCCGACAGCCGCGCAGGATGCCTGACGAACGCTGACATTTTTTTAAAGGAGCAATAATTTACAAGGCATGGTTTTGCCTTGTAAGTGATTGCCCCTTTATGTAAAAATGTCCCAGTCCGGCAGGCTTCCCGCGTGGCCACCGGACCTGGGTGGCATTACAGCCCACCGTTTGTATATAAATACCTTTCTAAAGCAATAAATTAACATATTCTTCCTAAACAATATATTTTTGCATTTCAATTAAACTCAGCTTAACAACCATATCTTTCTCAGTTTAGACCATTTGTTTCGGAAATGTTATAAATCCCAACATGTCCATAGAATTAACTACGCATTTTTTGTAGTATAGCACCTATCCCCTTACTAAGGATATGAAGCCCATATATCTGTCTTGTGCATCTTACTACGTTAGTCTGACCTGGGTCACAAGCATGGAAGAAACATGGTCAGGCGGTCTTTTCTTCCATATACCACTGCAAGGGATCGCTGCAACTATGTAGAAGGGAAGCCGAAGAATAGTCCTGTGAGTTAACCTCCACTGTGAGTTGGCCTCAATAACTTCCTTATTTATTTAGTCCCTGAAGGGGAGATGTTCTAATTAAGGAAAGAGTAGTGTTTTCTATACAGTTAACAATTTTGCTCAGATATTAGGCAACCTCTAATGGCTTATAGTACATTTCAGGTGGTTCTTCTTCTTCTTGGCAGCTGTACAACCAAAAAGCCCAGATTTATCAAGCCTTAGAGAGTGATAAATTGCACGGTGATAAAGTATCAGTTAATCAGCTTCTGTCATTTTTCAAACACAGTCTGTAACATGGCAGTTAGGAGCCGATTGGCTGGTACTTTAGCACCGTGCAATTTATCACTCTCCAAGGCTTGATAAATCTGGGGCTTAATATCCGATATTCTAATGTAGCACAAACTGCTTACGCATACTTTTGTTACACGTGACAACTATCCATAAATAGATGTAATAATGGGTATGGGTCATTAGGTCGACCACTATTGGTCGACATGCAGTAGGTCAACATGTACTAGGTCGACATGGAACAAAGTCGACATGAGTTTTTATTACTGTTTTTGGTGTTGTTTTCTTCGTAAAGTGACGGGGAACCCCAATTAGTGCACCAACTCCTAGAAAAGGCTATTTTCTTTCTATATTTTTTTAAATTTTATTTGAAGAGCTTTGATTTGGAATTAAATTTTATGAATCATCAAAATCAACTGAAAGTGATTCTAATCGAACTGTAAGATCCCTTTAAAAATCCCTCATTTACTAATATTCAAATTAAATTTTATGAATCATCAAAATCAACTGAAAGTGATTCTAATCGAACTGTAAGATCCCTTTAAAAATCCCTCATTTACTAATATTTTCGATTTTGCACTGGATTTTCAAATCAATTCGATTTTGGTTGATTTTAACAAGGTATTTTGTGTTCAGTTTTGGAATTCCTTTCCAGAAATGAACAGGAAATCACCTGCCAAATCGAATGCAAAATTGAACTCAACTTCATCAATCCTTCCTATTGGGCCAAATATATAACATGCACACTAATTAACAGGGGAACAAATTGGAAACACTTGAAAAGTGAATGTGAAAGAGAGTTATTTTGTTTTAATAACCATACAAAACTAATGTTTGTTGTTTAATTTTAGATAAGCATATCAGTATAAAGTGATTATTTTTGGACACATACAAAAATAGAACATTACCGAGAAATCTGTCTTTACATTGTTTTATACATGAACACCTAACTGTAGACTAGAATTGTAAATAAAAAAAATACTTATAGCTGAAATAGTTGGCAATAAGAGTAGCCCTAATCTGCCTCCACTTTCTGTGTTCACGTAGGGGTATATTCATCATCATTTAAATGTCACAATTTCTTCATTCCCCAGGGGATATGCCTGTAATATTGGTTACGCAAATGCCTAATGCTTACTGATAAAAGGTGTAGTCAATACAGACATCTGGAAACATCACTTCCGGCAGAAGTAATGTGCGGTGGAATGCAGAAACTTCCTGGTTTTATATATATATATATATATATATATATATATATATATACCCCGTCAATTTATGTTATGTAATTGTTTTTTGTATTTATATATCAGCGATTGTTTTCATCCCTGGCCAAGAGCCAGGGATGAAGCATGCGGCTGTCCCCACCACCCCTGGGCTGTGGGTGGCGGCCTGATAGCCATTGTGTAAAATCAAAAATAAATATTGTCTTTTACCTGTGGAACCCAGCTAGTCTCCCCTGCATGCTGGAACTTGGAGAACCACAAGTTCCAAGATATGGGGCATTAAAGGGCATGTCGGTACCTGTAGTTCCACCTGTAAGAAAAAAATCCAACAAACATTGGAATACCACAAGGTCAGTAGAGGTCAGCCTTGTGGTTTTGTTCAATTAATATGGATGGGAACCAGCGTGTGTGGCTGACCACAAACTTAATAGAACAAAAACCACAAGGTCAGTAGAGGTCTGGTGCCCTAAGCTGACTAGCTCAGGGGTTTCCCAGTGACAGGAGTCACCCGGATCCCCATCATTCATGCAGAAGAGCAACATGTAACAACACATTGTTGTTACATGCTGCTCTTAAATACTCATAGTTGAGTATTTAATTCCACGGCTGCAAAGTCAAACTAGAATGCAAATTGAATAGAAATTGAATGCCAAATTACTCAAAATTAAACATTAGTAAATAAAATATACCCCCAGATGTGTAGGGAGCACTTCTTAGGCAGTAGTCTATGTCTCCTGTCATACAAGGCTGAGGGGCGGATGCAAGCACCCAAAATACCAAAAGTTATTGCTGACTGAACTGCCAGTGGGTCTCTTAGGAAAATTTAGTTTTTTTCCTGGCAGCCGAGTTGCCGGAAAAACTGAAGGCTATGTTGCTGTGTCACGTTCCGCTTCAGCTGACAATTTTCACACCAACAGCTCTTTGCATCTCTGCAGATTTGTGTCCATTGGCAAGAACTAACTTGACGTGTCGCAACTTCAAAGGGCTTAAGAACCTTGCACAACACAGAAAGTATTCTCCACTGTGCTTGACTAAGATGTCTTCCCCTTTCTTGACCTATGTCATAGGTTGTTGTGTAGCCTTGTATGGCCTTCTTATGTTCCTCCTTCAGCTGAAGCATATACAGGTTGAGTATCCCTTATCCAAAATGCTTGGGACCAGACTTATTTTGGATATGGGATTTTTCCGTATTTTGGAATAATTGCATACCATAATGAGATATCATGGAGATGGGTCCTAAGTCTAAGCACAGAATGCATTTATGTTACATTTACACCTTATACACACAGCCTGAAGGTAATTTTAGCCAATATTTTTTATAACTTTGTGCATTAAACAAAGTGTGTGTACATTCACACAATTCATTTGTTTCAAAAACACCTTATACACGCAGCCTGAAGGTCATTTAATACAATATTTTGAATAACTTTGTGTATTAAACAAAGTTTGTGTACATTGAGCTATCAAAAAACAAAGGTTTCACTATCTCACTCTCACTCAAAAAAGTCCGTATTTCGGAATATTCCGTATTTCGGAATATTTGGATATGGGATACTCAACCTGTATAGGGATAAATTCCACCTAGTTACTACCTCTTGCTTCGTCTGATGGTAGTGAAAATCAACAGTTCTTGCAAGAGCTGCAATCGCCTACATGCACTTTTAGAATGGCGAAAATGTCCTGAAATTTTCCGGCCCATGGACAGCATCTCCTGCATGAACCTGTCATTTAAAAAAAAAAATCTGAACCACCAAGATTATCGTGTGGGTAAAACATGGGTTGTCTTCAATTCACCCAGTTGTAAAGCTCTCACAATGTAAAATTACATATCTAGAGGAGAGTCTTAGCCATCTTGCTATGACATCCCTGAATTTTTTTTAACAGAATGACACTGGTATGCTAACTAATCAATACTTCTCTCTTCCTTTTTCAGCAACTACGGCAGTATGTATAGTGTAATGGTTAGCATTACTGTCTCACAGCTCTAAGGTTATGAGTTTGATTCCCACCATGGCCCTAACTATGGGGAGTTTGTATATTCTCACCCTGCTTATATGGGTTTCCTCTAGGTGCTCCGGTTTGATTTCATCCTACAATCCAAAAATATACTTGTAGGCTGGCTGCTCACAAAAAAAAATAAGTTTATAACATGTGCACAAGAGGGCCAAGTGGTTCTTAAATGCTGTCAAATTCTAAGCTAATCCTTCTTTCTTTATTTTACAGCAATTCAGAAGAGGAAAGGCAATGAAAGAAGAATGTTTGATCATTACCGTCTTCAATGCCCTCCTTGATTAACATTTTCAGAATTAAATAATTAAATGAACTTACAGATCAATCATTCCTTACTTCTAATCTAATTCTTAATTAATCAAAACATTCTTGTTTACTTTATAGGGTCGAACAGTTTATTAAACTGCATCCTGTCTGCCACTGCAGTGTCATTCTAGATGTGCCATGTTTGAAGTTGAACTGCCACATTTGTGCGGTCCACTGCTGTAGCTTAGCTTAGTCAGCCAGCTATAGTAGCTCGGTGCAACCGTTAGGCCTAAAGCGGATGAAAAACATATTGTGAGCTGTAAGGTGTTCAAAATTGTCTGGAAATGAGTGTTATTGATGTTAAAAAAAACAGGGCAAAATTCTGTGATGTTAGCTGTTTTTATGATTTTTGTCAAAAAAGTACAGATACAAAGCCAAAACCCGCAAGGGCGGTTTTGGCAAACCAAATACAGATCCAAAACACAAAGGAGATACAGATCCAAAACCAGAGAAAAAGGCTGGAACACATCAATAGGTATTACACATCATCATCACCACCATCATCATCATTATTATCAATACTTTAACTACTACTCATCCTCACATTTTCAGAGGGTTCACAAATGGAGGAAGGAGGCTTCTCTAGGATTACAGTGTCAGAATCAGAAATGTCAGACTCACACATATCATTTGTGCACACACTTAGGGGGACATTTACTAAGCAGTGATAAGAGCGGAGAAGTGAGCCAGTGGAGAAGTTGCCCAAATCAACCAATCAGCAGCTCTGTATCATTTTATAGTATGCAAATTATACATGTTACGTCAATGCTGATTGGTTGCCATGGGCAACTTCTCCACTGGCTCACATCTCTGCTCTTATCACTGCTTAGTAAATGTCCCCCTTAGACTCTTCTCAGGAAGCCTTAGTGTTCCTTTTTGACACTGATTTGCCTGTCTTATAGGTGACACATAGAGAGCTGGTGCAAGGTTTCTAAACATCCTAAGCAACACTTCAGCCTGCTGTCTACCCTTTCCTCAAACCACACACCAGTACCCACATTTTAGCCCCTCAGGTGAAAGTGCAGATGTAGAATCTTAGAAGTTCAACAGCTGCTGTCTGCATTGAATTTAACAAGGATGCATCTCTCAGAGTTATCCTTTATTTTTTTAATTATTATTATTATTATTATTATTATTACTACTACTACTATTATTATTATTATTATTATCCTTTATTTACGGTATATGGCGCCACATGGGATCTGCAGCGCCCAATTACAGAGTAAACAAGTACCCAAAACATGGTAACAGTGACTTAAAATTCAATGCAATATAGGACAAGTACAGGGTATATAAACATAGCTGCGTCAGTAAACAGCACTGAAATAAGTATCAGGGCAACAGAAAACCAAGGGATTTGGTGCCGCCAAAGGGAGTATCGAAAAGAAGATAGGTTAAGTAAGAGATGTAAAAGCACATGAGGGAAGAGGACCCTGCTTGTGAAAGCTTACATTCTAAAGGGGATGGGTACACAAGGGTTACAGGTGGGGTAGAAAATGAAAGTGGGCAACAGAGGGCTTAGGATGAGAGATGGCTGGGTTTGGTAAAGAAGTGTGTCTTGAAAGCCTGTTTGAAGGTTTGTAGAGAGGTGAAGAGTCTGAGGGAGAGATAGAGAATTTTAGAAAAAGTGAGCAGCACGTGAGAAATCTTGGAGGTAGGCGTGACAGGAGGTAAACAGTCGTCAGGAGAGGCGGCGTGCATTAGCAGAGCGAAGAGGATGGGCGGGAGTGTAAAGGGAGATAAGGTTAGAGATGTAACTAGGAGAGGAGTGGGTGATGGCTTTGTAAGTGAGTGTGAGAAGCTTGAAATGGATTCTGAAAGGGAAGGGTAGGCAGTGCACTTGGTGAGGAAGATGAGCCAGGCAGCAGCATTGAGGACAGAGCTGAGTGGAGAGAGATATGTGTTAGGGATGCCAGTCAGGAGGAGATTACAGTTGTCCAGTCTGGAGATAACTAGTGAGTGGATAAGAGTCTTAGTGGCATCATGGGTGAGAAAGGGTCTCATCCTGGAAATATTTTTTAGATAAAAATGACAGGTTTGTGAGAGGTGCTGAATGTGTGGTTTGAATGAGAGGGAGGAGTCGAGGTTTACTCAAAGAAAGCGCACTTGGGAGCTAGAGGAAGTAGTAGTGCCAACTATAGATAATGAAATTATGGAAGGTGAGGTTGTGTGAGAGGGTATTTTATATGAGAAGAGATACAAACTAGCGCTGTAAATGCTTTTAAAATATTAAAACCATAATAAAACTTTAATGGAACATCTGAGTAAACATGCTTTGCGAGCTTGATCCGAAGGAATCTTCAGAACGATTCCACGTAATCAGAAAGACACTCACTTTCAGGTTCAGTCTCGCATTCCCATAAAGGTATCTTTTATATTGATAGCAGAAAAAATGATTGTTTTTTCAAAGACAGCAGACTATGGTGGCCAATCCCGGGATCGGCGGGATCCCAGGATTTAGGCCCAAAAATGGCCGGGATTCAATCCCGGGATTGGAAGCTCCAATCCTGGGGATTGAGGGATCAGCGTTGAGCGTCCACAGGACACTCAAACGCTGCCCGGCTTCCTGCTTCTGGGTCCCCAGCGCAGCGTGACAGGTCACGCTGCGCTGTTAGCTGCTGCTGGGAGATGCCAGCAGCGTTCACACTGTGTTTTCCGCCCGCCTGCCCGCGGTATATGGTGAGTTATATGTGCGGGGCAGGGTGGGTGAGGGCGCGGCCACCTAGGTAAAAGCCAATCCCGGGTATCCCGGGATTGGCCATTTTTCAATCCCGGTACCCGGGATTGAAAAAATGGCCCGGGATTGGCTTTCCTACGGCAGACAATAGGAATCACACTTACATTAAAATTCAGTCTCGAGTGCGCTGAAAGGTTTCTTTTTCCATCCCCCGCACACTGTATATTGGAGACCGGCAGACCAATGTAGTTAAAAACACAAAGATTTATTTATGAGACTTAACAAACATGGATTCTGCAACAAAAAATGTCCCGCAGTAGATGGGTGTTCGTCACAGCATGGATACTTCAACGCGTTTCAAGGATTCTCTCCACTTTGTCAAGAAGTGCTGTGTAGTTCTTATTGTTCCTGAATATATCCTGGATGGATTTCAGTCATATGATCCCACATGACCAATCCTGATGGAATCCCGATCAGGTAGCAGGTGATGATTGATTACGAGTTGTAATAATTTTTGTTGCAGAATCATAAATAAATCTTTGTGTTTTTAACTACATTGGTCTGCCGGTCTCCAATCTACAGTGTGTGGGGGATGGAAAAAGAAACATTTCAGCGCACTCGAGACTGAATTTTAATGTAAGTGTGATTCCTATTGTCTGCTGTCTTTGAAAAAAATGATAATTTTTTCTGCTATCAATATAAAAGATACCTTTATGGGAATGCGAGACTGAACCTGAAAGTGAGTGTCTTTATGATTACGTGGAATCGTTCTGAAGATTCCTTCGGATCAAGCTCGCAAAGCATGTTTAGTCAGATGTTCCATTAAAGTTTTATTATGGTTTTAATATTTTAAAAACATTTACAGCGCTAGTTTGTATCTCTTCTCATATAATCACTTGTATTTGTGGAGTTCTTGAGGGTGGATTCCATTGATCTATAACTAGCAGCTCACATTGTAGCGCAGGGCTGCATCCACTTTATTGTTTGTGTGTGAGAGGGTAGGTAGATGATCAGCTCAGTCTTAGACATGTTAGGTTTGAGAAAGCGCTGGAACATCAAAGAATGAGATAGCAGAGAGACAGTTGGATACACGAGTGAGGAGAGCAGTTGAGAGGTCAGGGGAGGAAAGGTAGATTTGAGTATCATCAGCATAGAAATTATATTATAAGTTAAAAGAGCTAATGAGTTCACCTAAGGAGGATGAACATTGATTCCAGTTCTTTTACCCAAATCATCAGTGAAAACCATCAGTGTCATCGGTTCCAGCTGACTAATCTTCCAGTTGACATTAACATCTCTCAGATCCAGATGCAAGTCAAGTCTGGTTCTAAGGAACCCACTCAGAGGGCCGCAGCCAGCATGTTGGAAGCAGCCAAACCTAAACCTCCTTGTCGGGGTCGCTGGTGAAGACCACTGACGTGTCTGGACTTCATGCCTCTGCTTAGGGTATTAGTCAACTACCTATTACTAATATGACTACAATCTTCATACAAGAGAAAGAACTATATCTGGCCACCCAGCTTTCTACATATGCATACCAGCACGAACACAGGCCAGAAGTTTTCCCCGGGAACACAAGCTTCCACATCCGTAACAGCTGCTATACTTGAACTTGTAGCTGCCACCACATCAAGTGAAAGTACAACGAGAAATGAGTGACTGTTACCTTTACCAGCAGTTTTATTTAAAAATAAATACAAAATAAAAAATAATATTATTTTTGCCCTATACAGGGTCTGTCCAGAAAGTAATGAGACTAGATCCGGGAATTTTTTATTATTGAACTTTCAGATACATAAGGTTAATAATCTTGAGCATCGATTTACCATTGCCAGCATGTCTGCCAAGTTTGGTATGCCTCCTGGAATGCAGTAACCGGAACGTCCTTGAGTGCCGTTGTCACGGCCGCTTCCAATTTGTCTATGGTCTGAAAACGGTGTCCTTTCAGGCAGCATTTAATCCGGGGGAACAAAAAAGAAGTAAGCCGGGGCCAGATCTGGACTGTAGGGTGGTTGAGGCAGCGTTGTCACGTTGTGCTTGGCCAAAAATTCCCTCACCTGCAGCGATGTGTGACTTGGCGCATTGTCATGACATCTTTCCCATAGTGCCGAGCATGAAGAGCTGTTGGACAATGGTGGGCACAGGTGCAGGGCTTCAGGTAAGTACAGTGCTGTGTCTGTGTGTCATAAAGTGTAAGTGGCATTACTGTGGGCATTAAACGTATATGGGGCACTCCTACTGTGGGCATTGTGTACAAGAGAAACTACTGAGGGGTATATAAGGTGTACTACTGTGTAGAGTAACATGTATAATAGGTATTACTGTGTAGTGTAATGTGTATAAGGGGTACTACTGTGTGGCATAACATGAATATGGGGTATTACTGTGCAGCGAGACGTGTATAAGGGGCACTACTGTGTGATAAGGGGTCACAAATATGTGGTGCAATATGAATCAGGGTGACTACATGTAATGAATAAGATAGTGCTACTGTGTCACGTAATTTGTTACAGGGGTACTATTGTATGGCCATGCCCCTTCCTTGTGAGACAACACCCCTTTTGGTGGCTATCTCTTTATACAGTATGGTATGAAGGGCGCAAATTGATCATTTGCTGGGGGTGTCGAACACCCTAGCACCGGCCCTGTCCCCCATGCCCCTTGATTGTTCTGAAACCACATCTACCCCTGTGCAGTTTCTTCTAAAATGGTTTTATCTGACCTCTTTTCATGGATTCTTCTAGCAAATTATGATTTCTACTGGATTACTGGATACTGTATAAGAAGAACTTGAGTCTGTAAGTCTGTACAGTCAGAAAATCTATGGGCAAAAGAGAACACAAGGGGCCTAATTCAGAGTTGATCGCAGCAGCAAATTTGTTAGCAGTTGGGCAAAACCATGGCCCT
Organism: Pseudophryne corroboree; assembly: GCF_028390025.1. Lineage (NCBI taxonomy): Eukaryota > Metazoa > Chordata > Amphibia > Anura > Myobatrachidae > Pseudophryne > Pseudophryne corroboree. The sequence continues at coordinate 943,045,823 of NC_086444.1, read as the reverse complement.
CATTCCGAGTTGATCGCACCAAGCAACTTTTTGCTGCTGGTGCGATCAACTAATCTCCACCTATGGGGGAGTGTATTTTAGGATAGGAGGGCTGCGATCGCTTGTGCAGCCCTGCTCTGCTAAAAAAGTTTCCTGCAAAACAATACCAGCCCTGGACATACTTATCCTGTGCGATGGATTTTGCGATGATGGGCTCAGCTTTAACGTCAGATATCCGCTCTCTGTTCACCTGGATACTCCTGCGTTTTTCTTACCACTCCCCGAAAACAGTCTCCAACGGTCAGTTGACACCCCGGAACACCATCCTGCAGTCAATCTTCTTGCTTTCGGCGCTGCGACCGCTTTTTCCACTGTCAGCGTCATTGCCCGGTGACGACTGTCGCCGGGCAATGACGCGTGTGCGCATTACGGTACCTGGGCGTGCGCAGTAGTGACCCGGTCGCAGCTGTACGAACAAAAGCACGCTGTGATCAGGTCGGAATGACCCCCCATGTGCACTGCAGGAGGGGCAGATATAACATGTGCAGAGAGAGTTAGATTTGGGTGTGGTGTGTCCAAACTGAAATCTAAATTGCAGTGTAAAAATAAAGCAGCCAGTATTTGCCCTGCACAGAAACAAAATAGCCCACCCAAATCTAACTCTCTTTGCAAATGTTATATCTGCACCCCCCCTGCAGTGCACATGGTTTTGCCCAACTGCTACCAAATTTGCTGTTGCAATCAACTCTGAATTACCCCTAGTGTCTTGTACATAATTATTCAATGATGTCTGAACTGTGTTTAGAATGTTTCTGACTACTGTATGTGAATCTTTCCCTTGAGGAATGTGCTGTACAGTTACTATCTCTAAGTTATTTAAGAAGAAATTCTGGAGTGCTCGTGGCTGCAGGGTAGTCATGCCATCACACCGTTGTCCTCATTTACAGACATACTTTTTAAGCTCTGAATGTATGCATAATGATTATGTTCCAAAAATTGTGCTACTGCGTGTGATACATTGGGGGAAATTTACTAAGCTCCCGATTTTGACCGAGATGCCGTTTTTTCATCAAAGTGTCATCTCGGTAATTTACTAAACACTAATCACGGCAGAGATGAGGGCATTCGTAATTTTTTGCAAGTCCAAGTAAAAAATTACGAATGAATACACCATCGGTCAAAACGCGGCTGTTTAAGTATGAATCTCGGTCATTTACTAAGAAGTGCAAAGCAAAAAAAAAACAAACACTGCCGTGAAAAATTACAACTCGTAAAAAAGTGCTAAAAAAAACCAGACCTTTTTTTTTTATTCGTGATTGGATAGGCATGCACGGATCCATGAGATCCGTGCATGTATATCAGTGGGAAGGGGTGGGAAAGTGCTTATTTTTAAAAAAAAAATTGCGTGGGGTCCCCCCTCCTAAGCATAACCAGCCTCGGGCTCTTTGAGCCGATCCTGGTTGCTGAAATATGGGAAAAAAAATGACAGGGGTTCCCCCATATTTAAGCAACCAGCATCGGGCTCTGCGCCTGGTCCTGGTCCCAAAAATACGGGGGACAAAAAGAGTAGGGGTCCCCCGTATTTTTAAAACCAGCACCGGGCTCCACTAGCTGGACAGATAATGCCACAGCCGGGGGTCACTTTTATATAGTGCCCTGCGGCCGTGGCATCAAAAATCCAACTAGTCACTCCTGGCCGGGGTACCCTGGGGGAGTGGGGACCCCTTCAATCAAGGGGTCCCCCCCCCCCAGCCACCCAAGGGCCAGGGGTGAAGCCCGAGGCTGTCCCCCCCCATCCAATGGGCTGCGGATGGGGAGGCTGATAGCCTTTGTTGTAAAAGAAAAGATATTGTTTTTAGTAGCAGTACTACAAGGCCCAGCAAGCCTCCCCCGCATGCTGGTACTTGGAGAACCACAAGTACCAGCATGCGACGGAAAAACGGGCCCGCTGGTACCTGTAGTACTACTACTAAAAAAATACCCAAAAAAAGACAAGACACACACACCGTGAAAGTATAATTTTATTACATACATACACACATACATACATACATACTTACCTTAAGTTCCCACGCAGGTCGGTCCTCTTCTCCAGTAGAATCCAAGGGGTACCTGTTGAAGAAATTATACTCACGAGATCCAGGGGTCCAGGCTCCTCGGGAAATCCAGGGGTAATCCACGTACTTGATTACGTGATGGGAACTTTCTGCCCTGCGGTTGACCTAAAGTGACGTCACCGCTGGGTCCCCTTTCAGTTCGTGGTCGGGACACCGTTTTGTTATTTTTTTCAAGTACGTGGTTGCTTAAATATGGGGGAACCCCTGTCATTTTTTTTCCCATATTTCGGCAACCAGGATCGGCTCAAAGAGCCCGAGGCTGGTTATGCTTAGGAGGGGGGACCCCACGCATTTTTTTTTTAAATTTTACAGTGTTTAATTAAAAAAAAATAAAAAATAGAACCCCAGCACGGATCACACAGATCCGGCCGAGATTAATTGTAAAAAAGTCGGCAGTGTTTTGCTAATCACTGCCGTAAAAAACACACAAAAAACACGAATGACATCGACATCGGAAGAAAAGAAAAACCCGAATACGACAGCTTAGTAAATCCATCGTAACAAATTCAAAAAGTTGCAGTTTTACACTTTCGATGTCATTCGTGATTGAACTTTGACCTGAAACGGGAAAATACGAATCTTAGTAAATTTACCCCATTGTACCTAACTCAAGATTAGAGATGTGCACCGGAAATTTTTCGGGTTTTGTGTTTTGGTTTTGGTTTCGGTTCCGCGGCCGTGTTTTGGATTCGGACGCGTTTTGCCAAAACCTCCCTGAAAATTTTTTGTCGGATTCGGGTGTGTTTTGGATTCGGGTGTTTTTTTACAAAAAACCCTCAAAAACAGCTTAAATAATAGAATTTGGGGGTAATTTTGATGCCATAGTATTATTAACCTCAATAACCATAATTTACACTCATTTTCAGTCTATTCTGAACACCTCACACCTCACAATATTATTTTTAGTCCGAAAATTTGCACCGAGGTCGCTGGATGGCTAAGCTAAGCGACACAAGTGGCCGACACAAACACCTGGCCCATCTAGGAGTGGCACTGCAGTGTCAGGCAGGATGGCACTTCAAAAAAAAAATCCCCAAACAGCACATGATGCAAAGAAAAAAAGAGGCGCACCAAGGTCGCTGTTTGACTAAGCTAAGCGACACAAGTGACCGACACAAACACCTGGCCCATCTAGGAGTGGCACTGCAGTGTCAGACAGGATGGCACTTCAAAAAAATTGTCCCCAAACAGCACATGATGCAAAGAAAAAAAGAGGCGCACCAAGGTCGCTGTGTGACTAAGCTAAGCGACACAAGTGGCCGACACAAACACCTGGCCCATCTAGGAGTGGCACTGCAGTGTCAGACAGGATGGCACTTAAAAAAATAGTCCCCAAACAGCACATGATGCAAAGAAAAATGAAAGAAAAAATGTCACGATCCGGGTATCTGGACGCCATTACTTACCCTTCAGATGCCTCCTGAGGCTGGCTCAGCGTTCCAGGACCGGATCCCATCTGTTACACTGATGTCCACATTCCTGCCTCCTCTCCTGTCACTCTGAGACGCGGTCACCGCGGCGCCATGTAACATCTGGAATGGCGTTCCCCGCGGCCTCCACCGCTGTCCCTGAGTTCCTGCATGCGGAGTGTCAGAGTGGCGATTACGTCAGCCGCGGCCTCCGCTGTGCCCGCGTGGTTTAGATGTGCAATCATCAGTCTGGCGTCTCCTGTCTCCTGTGGCCGGCGCCGCCATTGCTGTTTCAATTATCACATGGATTACAAACCAAACTTCACTCCAAGTGTCTGCATGGGCGCAGCCATCTTGGATTTTGTCATCTGATCATTTCCACCAATCTGCTGTCTGTATTGTTAATCTGCATAATTGCCTAGCCAACCCCTTCCTTGCTGCAGGTATAAATATGCTGTGCCTGAGCAAGGAAGGCGTCAGTGCTGTGGTTGTCTAACCTAGTTCCAGTTTGTCTCTCTCCTGTGGTTGTCTTCCAGGTTCCAGCTCCTGTCTCCAGACTTCTGCTATAGAGACCCGCACCAGCATTCCATCTGCGGTGTAGCCTGACTCTCCGATCCATTCTGGACTCACCTGTTTCCAGCTACAACAATCACCTGCTTCCAGCCCAGCTTCCAGCAGTGTACAGCTTCTCTTAAAGGGCCGGTGTCCTTTCTGCAGTTTACCACTCTCCACCGGTATTATTATTTCACCGCTCTCAAACAATCACCTGCTTCCAGCCTAGCTTCCAGCAGTGTACAGCTTCTCTTAAAGGGCCGGTGTCCTTTTCTGCAGTTTACCACTCTCCACCGGTATTATTATTTCACCGCTCTCAAACTCCAAACTTCATTATTATTTCATCGCTCTCAAGTTCGTTTATTATTTAACTGGTTCCAGCCAGTATCCACTCCGTACCAACAACAGTCTGGTTCCAGCCAGTATCCACAGCAGCCGTTTTACCTTCAGCAGCCCAGCCTTTCCTGGAACATCAGCTGGTACGATCCTGGGTTCTCTCCATTGCTACAGTCAGGCCTGGTAAGGACTTTCCAACTAGAAGATTATAAGAACTGTCTCACACTACCAGTGCCTGTGGCCCTTGCCACCCTGTAGTACCCAGGAATTGTATTTATCCTTTGTTGACTTTTATGTTTCCTTTTACTGCTGCTGTGTTACGGAGTTTGTCATAATAAACATCATTGACTTTTATCCTGGTTGTCGTGGTCACGCCTTCGGGCAGTTATTCTACATGTTACTTACATGTCTAGGGGTCTGATACAACCTCCCAGGTTCCGTTACATCTCAGCCCCTACAACTGAGGCTGCCTCCCGTCAGCTCAGGCCCTCAGTTGTGACAGTAAGCACTGACCAGATGAATCCAGCCGGAGACCAGGATCAAGCGGCCAGGCCGATGCAAGAACTGGCAGCCCAACTTGAACATCAGGAGGCTGCACAGGGCCACATCATCCGCTGTCTCCAGGATCTCTCTACACGGCTGGATGGGATTCAAACGACCCTCCGTGGACCTGGCACGTCCGGTGCGTCCACTACAGTGACACCAGCTGTAACCCCACCCACCTTACCCATTTCCAGTCCACATCTTCATCTTCCAACGCCAGCAAAATTTGATGGATCTCCAAGGTTCTGCAGGGGATTTCTCAATCAATGTGAAATCCACTTTGAGCTTCTACCTGGCAATTTCTTCAGTGACCGTACCAAAATTGCCTATATCATCTCCCTTCTCAGTGGCTCAGCCCTTGACTGGGCATCACCTTTATGGGAGAAGTCTGATCCCCTGCTATCCTCCTATACTGACTTTGTAGCTACATTCAGGTGCATCTTCGACGAGCCAGGCCGGATAACATCTGCTTCATCTGAGATTCTCCGTTTACGCCAGGGAACACGTACTGTGGGACAGTATCTTATACAGTTTAAAATCCTGGCATCCGAACTGGCATGGAACGACGAGGCCCTGTATGCTGCATTCTGGCATGGCTTATCAGAACGCATCAAGGATGAGTTAGCTACCAGAGACTTGCCCTCTAAGTTGGATGAGCTAATTTCTCTTTGCACGAAGGTTGATCTACGTTTCAGAGAGAGAGCAACCGAGCGAGGAAGATCATCTACTCCTAAATCTTCTGCTCCTCCTCCTCGTCAACCATCTCCATCCAAGGATGAGCCTATGCAAATTAGTCGTTCCCGTCTATCTCCCGCTGAGCGCCGAAGACGTCTCTCTGAGTCTCTCTGTCTCTACTGTGCAGCTCCGTCGCACACTATCAATGCCTGTCCCAAACGTCCGGGAAACTCCAGATCCTAGCTCGCCAAGGAGAGGGCCGGCTAGGAGTAATGATCTCCTCTCCATCTCCTCATGACTGTAACCTCCCAGTGTCGCTCCAAATTGCTCAACGTTACAGGAACGTCATTGCCCTCCTTGATTCCGGAGCAGCTGGGAATTTCATAACCGAAGCTTATGTTAAACGGTGGTCCCTACCCACCGAGAGACTGTCCTCGTCCATCTCTTTGACTGCCGTGGATGGCAGCAAGATTTTTGACGCAGTCATTTCCTTAAGGACTCTTCCAGTTCGTCTGAGAGTGGGAGTTCTTCATTCTGAGTATATTTCTTTTTTAGTGATTCCAAGAGCCACACATCCAGTGGTTTTAGGCCTTCCATGGCTCCGTCTCCACAACCCATCAATTGACTGGACGACTACGCAAATACTGGCATGGGGTCCCTCCTGTGCTGAGACTTGTTTAGCCAAAGTTCTTCCTGTTTGTTCTTCCTTCCCCAGGTCATCTGATGTTCCGCCTCCTCCATATCAAGACTTCACGGACGTGTTCAGTAAAGCCTCTGCTGATATCCTTCCTCCTCATAGAGAATGGGACTGCCCAATCGACCTCATTCCAGGGAAGGTTCCACCGCGAGGCCGAACTTATCCGTTGTCTCTGCCTGAGACACACTCCATGGAAGAGTACATCAAAGAGAACCTGGCGAAGGGTTTCATCCGACCATCCTCTTCTCCAGCCGGCGCAGGCTTCTTCTTCGTTAAGAAGAAAGACGGTGGTCTGCGTCCGTGCATCGACTACAGAGGTCTGAACGACATTACCGTCAAGAACCGATACCCTTTACCCCTGATTACCGAGCTCTTTGATAGAGTTAGTGGTGCAACTATTTTCACAAAGCTGGACTTGAGGGGTGCCTACAATCTCATCCGAATCCGTGAGGGTGACGAGTGGAAGACCGCCTTTAACACCCGTGACGGACATTATGAGTACCTCGTCATGCCCTTCGGATTGAGCAACGCTCCAGCAGTCTTCCAGCACTTCGTGAATGAGATTTTCAGGGACATCTTGTACCGCCATGTCGTGGTTTATCTAGACGACATCCTCATCTTTGCTAATAATCTCGAAGATCATCGTTTCTGGGTAAAAGAGGTTCTTTCCCTTCTCCGTGTCAATCACCTCTATTGTAAATTGGAGAAGTGTGTGTTTGAAGTTAAAACCATTCCGTTTCTAGGTTACATTGTGTCCGGTTCCGGACTAGAGATGGATCCTGAGAAACTCCAAGCAATCCAGAATTGGCCTATACCCTTAAGCCTCAAAGGGGTCCAGAGGTTCTTAGGGTTCGCCAATTATTATAGAAAATTTATACGAGACTTTTCCACCATTGTGGCGCCTATCACTGCATTAACCAAGAAAGGTGCTAATCCGTCCAAGTGGTCCGAGGAAGCTACACAGGCCTTTCACCTTCTGAAGCAACGGTTCATCTCTGCACCAGTTCTGAAACAGCCCGACACCGACTCTCCTTTTATCTTAGAGGTAGATGCCTCCTCCGTTGGAGTAGGGGCAGTGTTATCCCAGAGGGCCAAAGATGGACATCTACATCCTTGCAGTTTCTTCTCCCGGAAGTTCTCCCCAGCTGAGCGCAACTATGCCATTGGCGATCAGGAGTTGCTAGCCATCAAGCTCGCTCTGGAGTGGAGATACCTGTTGGAGGGAGCTTCCCACTCAATCACCATACTTACCGACCACAAAAATCTTTTATATCTCAAAGGCGCACAATGTCTGAATCCTCGTCAGGCCAGATGGGCACTTTTCTTCTCTAGGTTTGACTTTAAACTCCAGTTCTGTCCGGGTTCTCAGAATCGTAAGGCCGATGCCCTTTCCCGCTCATGGGAGCAAGAAAATGAGTCCGAGTCTGCAGACAAGCATCCTATTATTAATCCGTTGGCATTCTCCACGGTAGGGATGGACTCTACGCCTCCACCAGGGAAAAGTTTTGTTAAGCCCGTTCTAAGGAAGAAGCTCATGCATTGGGCCCATGCTTCCCGTTTTTCTGGACATACAGGCATTCAGAAAACCCTTGAATTTATTTCTAGGTCCTACTGGTGGCCAACTCTGAAGAAGGACGTTATGGAATTTATTGCCTCCTGCCCAAAGTGTGCCCAACACAAAGTCTCCCGCCAGTCGCCTGCGGGGCAACTGGTTCCATTATCTGTTCCCCGTCGACCTTGGACCCATTTGTCGATGGACTTTGTTTCCGATCTACCTATCTGCAACAAGTTTAATACCATCTGGGTGGTAGTTGACCGGTTCACCAAGATGGCACATTTCATCCCTCTCACCGGTCTTCCGTCAGCTTCCAAGTTGGCTCAAGTGTTTATACAAGAGATCTTCCGACTTCACGGTCTTCCTGAAGAGATCATCTCGGATCGTGGAGTACAATTTGTAGCCAAATTTTGGCGAAGTTTGTGTCAAGCCCTCCAAGTCAAGTTAAAGTTTTCCACGGCTTACCATCCTCAGACCAATGGTCAAACCGAGAGGGTGAATCAGGACTTGGAGGCCTTCCTCCGTATATATGTGTCTTCCTCTCAAGATGACTGGGTTCAACTCCTTCCTTGGGCCGAGTTCAGCCACAACAATCAATACCATTCCTCATCTTCTTCTACACCATTCTTCATTAATTATGGATTCCACCCTAAAGTCCCAGAATTCCAACCGCTTCCCGCAACTTCTGTTCCAGCAGTGGATGTCACCTTGCGTCAGTTTTCAAATAACTGGAGGAACGTCCGCGCAGCCCTGCTTAAAGCCTCATTCAGGTATAAGAAGTTTGCCGATAGGAAGCGTAGAGCGGTTCCTGCTCTCAAGGTGGGTGATCGTGTGTGGCTGTCCACGAAGAATTTGAGGTTGAGAGTTCCCAGCATGAAATTTGCACCTCGCTACATCGGACCCTTCAAGATTGAACAAGTCATCAATCCTGTTGCCTACAGGTTACAGTTACCATCCTTCTTGAAAATACCCAGGACATTTCATGTTTCTTTGTTGAAACCGCTGATCATGAATCGGTTTCATTCCGCACTTCCTCCAGCTCCCAAAGTTCAGACTCAACGGGGAGTCGAGTACGAGGTGGCCAAGATTTTGGACTCACGTTTACGATACGGTCAGTTACAATACCTCATTGACTGGAAGGGCTATGGTCCTGAAGAACGCTCTTGGACCAATGCCTCAGACGTCCATGCTCCTGCCTTGGTCCGAAATTTCCACGCAAAGTTTCCTTTAAAGCCTAAGAAGTGTCCTGGGGCCACTCCTAAAGGGGGGGGTGCTGTCACGATCCGGGTATCTGGACGCCATTACTTACCCTTCAGATGCCTCCTGAGGCTGGCTCAGCGTTCCAGGACCGGATCCCATCCGTTTCACTGATGTCCACATTCCTGCCTCCTCTCCTGTCACTCTGAGACGCGGTCACCGCGGCGCCATGTAACATCTGGAATGGCGTTCCCCGCGGCCTCCACCGCTGTCCCTGAGTTCCTGCATGCGGAGTGTCAGAGTGGCGATTACGTCAGCCGCGGCCTCCGCTGTGCCCGCGTGGTTTAGATGTGCAATCATCAGTCTGGCGTCTCCTGTCTCCTGTGGCCGGCGCCGCCATTGCTGTTTCAATTATCACATGGATTACAAACCAAACTTCCCTCCAAGTGTCTGCATGGGCGCAGCCATCTTGGATTTTGTCATCTGATCATTTCCACCAATCTGCTGTCTGTATTGTTAATCTGCATAATTGCCTAGCCAACCCCTTCCTTGCTGCAGGTATAAATATGCTGTGCCTGAGCAAGGAAGGCGTCAGTGCTGTGGTTGTCTAACCTAGTTCCAGTTTGCCTCTCTTCTGTGGTTGTCTTCCAGGTTCCAGCTCCTGTCTCCAGACTTCTGCTATAGAGACCCGCACCAGCATTCCATCTGCGGTGTAGCCTGACTCTCCGATCCATTCTGGACTCACCTTTTTCCAGCTACAACAATCACCTGCTTCCAGCCCAGCTTCCAGCAGTGTACAGCTTCTCTTAAAGGGCCGGTGTCCTTTCTGCAGTTTACCACTCTCCACCGGTATTATTATTTCACCGCTCTCAAACAATCACCTGCTTCCAGCCTAGCTTCCAGCAGTGTACAGCTTCTCTTAAAGGGCCGGTGTCCTTTTCTGCAGTTTACCACTCTCCACCGGTATTATTATTTCACCGCTCTCAAACTCCAAACTTCATTATTATTTCATCGCTCTCAAGTTCGTTTATTATTTAACTGGTTCCAGCCAGTATCCACTCCGTACCAACAACAGTCTGGTTCCAGCCAGTATCCACAGCAGCCGTTTTACCTTCAGCAGCCCAGCCTTTCCTGGAACATCAGCTGGTACGATCCTGGGTTCTCTCCATTGCTACAGTCAGGCCTGGTAAGGACTTTCCAACTAGAAGATTATAAGAACTGTCTCACACTACCAGTGCCTGTGGCCCTTGCCACCCTGTAGTACCCAGGAATTGTATTTATCCTCTGTTGACTTTTATGTTTCCTTTTACTGCTGCTGTGTTACGGAGTTTGTCATAATAAACATCATTGACTTTTATCCTGGTTGTCGTGGTCACGCCTTCGGGCAGTTATTCTACATGTTACTTACATGTCTAGGGGTCTGATACAACCTCCCAGGTTCCGTTACATCTCAGCCCCTACAACTGAGGCTGCCTCCCGTCAGCTCAGGCCCTCAGTTGTGACAAAAAAGAGGTGCAAGATGGAATTGTCCTTGGGCCCTCCCACCCACCCTTATGTTGTATAAACAGGACATGCACACTTTAACGAACCCATCATTTCAGCGACAGGGTCTGCCACACGACTGTGACTGAAATGACTGGTTGGTTTGGGCCCCCACCAAAAAAGAAGCAATCAATCTCTCCTTGCACAAACTGGCTCTACAGAGGCAAGATGTCCACCTCATCATCATCCTCCGATTCCTCACCCCTTTCACTGTGTACATCCCCCTCCTCACAGATTATTAATTCGTCCCCACTGGAATCCACCATCTCAGATCCCTGTGTACTTTCTGGAGGCAATTGCTGGTGAATGTCTCCACGGAGGAATTGATTATAATTCATTTTGATGAACATCATCTTCTCCACATTTTCTGGAAGTAACCTTGTACGCCGATTGATGACAAGGTGAGCGGCTGCACTAAACACTCTTTCGGAGTACACACTGGAGGGAGGGCAACTTAGGTAGAATAAAGCCAGTTTGTGCAAGGGCCTCCAAATTGCCTCTTTTTCCTGCCAGTATACATACGGACTGTCTGACGTGCCTACTTGGATGCGGTCACTCATATAATCCTCCACCATTCTTTCAATGGTGACAGAATCATATGCAGTGACAGTAATCGTTGGCAGGTCCTTCAGTCCGGACCAGATGTCAGCACTCGCTCCAGACTGCTCTGCATCACTGCCAGCGGGTGGGCTCGGAATTCTTAGCCTTTTCCTCGCACCCCCAGTTGAGAATGTGAAGGAGGAGATGTTGACGGGTCACGTTCCGCTTGACTTGACAATTTTCTCACCAGCAGGTCTTTGAACCTCTGCAGACTTGTGTCTGCTGGAAAGAGAGATACAACGTAGGTTTTAAAACTAGGATCGAGCACGGTGGCCAAAATGTAGTGCTCTGATTTCAACAGATTGACCACCCGTGAATCCTGGTTAAGCAAATTAAGGGCTCCATCCACAAGTCCCACATGCCTAGCGGAATCGCTCTGTTTTAGCTCCTCGCCAATGTCTCCAGCTTTTTCTGCAAAAGCCTGATAAGGGGAATGACCTGACTCAGGCTGGCAGTGTCTGAACTGACTTCACGTGTGGCAAGTTCAAAGGGTTGCAGAACCTTGCACAACGTTGAAATCATTCTCCACTGCGCTTGAGTCAGGTGCATTCCCCCTCCTTTGCCTATATCGTGGGCAGATGTATAGGCTTGAATGGCCTTTTGCTGCTCCTCCATCCTCTGAAGCATATAGAGGGTTGAATTCCACCTCGTTACCACCTCTTGCTTCAGATGATGGCAGGGCAGGTTCAGGACTGTTTGCTGGTGCTCCAGTCTTCGGCACATGGTGGCTGAATGCCGAAAGTGGCCCGCAATTCTTCGGGACACCGACAGCATCTCTTGCACGCCCCTGTCGTTTTTTAAATAATTCTGCACCACCAAATTCAATGTATGTGCAAAACATGGAACGTGCTGGAATTTGCCCAGATGTAATGCACGCACAATATTGGTGGCTTTGTCTGATGTCACAAATCCCCAGGAGAGTCCAATTGGGGTAAGCCATTCTGCGATGATGTTCCTCAGGTTCCGTAAGAGGTTGTCAGCTGTGTGCCTCTTATGGAAAGCGGTGATACAAAGCGTAGCCTGCCTAGGAACGAGTTGGCATTTGCGAGATGCTGCTACTGGTGCTGCCGCTGCTGTTCTTGCTGCGGGAGGCAATACATCTACCCAGTGGGCTGTCACAGTCATATAGTCCTGAGTCTGCCCTGCTCCACTTGTCCACATGTCCGTGGTTAAGTGGACATTGGGTACAACTGCATTTTTTAGGACACTGGTGACTCTTTTTCTGACGTCTGTGTACATTTTCTGTATCGCCTGCCTAGAGAAATGGAACCTAGATGGTATTTGGTACCGGGGACACAGTACCTCAATCAAGTCTCTAGTTGCCTGTGAATTAACGGTGGATACCGGACACACGTTTCTCACCACCCAGGCTGACAAGACCTGAGTTATCCGCTTTGCAGCAGGATGACTGCTGTGATATTTCATCTTCCTCGCAAAGGACTGTTGGACAGTCAATTGCTTACTGGAAGTAGTACAAGTGGTCTTCCGACTTCCCCTCTGGGATGACGATCGACTCCCAGCAGCAACAACAGAAGCGCCAGCAGCAGTAGGCGTTACACTCAAGGATGCATCGGAGGAATCCCAGGCTGGAGAGGACTCGGCCTGCAGGACAACTGACTTTCCTGTGTAAGGTGGAAATTGACACTGAGGGAGTTGGTGGTGTGGTTTGCAGGAGCTTGGTTACAAGAGGAAGGGATTTAGTGGTCAGTGGACTGCTTCTGCTGTCATCCAAAGTTTTTGAACTTGTCACTGACTTCTGATGAATGCGGTCCAGGTGACGTATAAGGGAGGATGTTCCTAGGTGGTTAACGTCCTTACCCCTACTTATTACAGCTTGACAAAGGCAACACACGGCTTGACACCTGTTGTCCGCATTTGTGTTGAAATAATTCCACACCGAAGAGCTGATTTTTTTTGTATTTTGACCAGGCATGTCAATGGCCATATTCGTCCCACGGACAACAGGTGTCTCCCCGGGTGCCTGACTTAAACAAACCACCTCACCATCAGAATCCTCCTTGTCAATTTTCTCCCCAGCGCCAGCAACACCCATATCCTCATCCTGGTGTACTTCAACAGTGACATCTTCAATTTGACTATCAGGAACTGGAATGCGGGTGCTCCTTCCAGCACTTGCAGGGGGCGTGCAAATGGTGGAAGGCGCAAGCTCTTCCCGTCCAGTGTTGGGAAGGTCAGGCATCGCAACCGACACAATTGGACTCTCCTTGGGGATTTGTGATTTAGAAGAACGCACAGTTCTTTGCTGTGCTTTTGCCAGCTTAAGTCTTTTCATTTTTCTAGCAAGAGGATGAGTGCTTCCATCCTCATGTGAATCTGAACCACTAGCCATGAACATAGGCCTGGGCCTCAGCCGTTCCTTGCCACTCCGTGTCGTAAATGGCATATTGGCAAGTTTACGCTTCTCATCAGACGCTTTCAATTTAGATTTTTGGGTCATTTTACTGAACTTTTGTTTTTTGGATTTTACATGCTCTCTACTATGACATTGGGCATCGGCCTTGGCAGACGACGTTGATGGAATTTCATCGTCTCGGCCATGACTAGTGGCAGCAGCTTCAGCACGAGGTGGAAGTGGATCTTGATCTTTCCCTATTTTAACCTCCACATTTTTGTTCTCCATTTTTTAATGTGTGGAATTATATGCCAGTATCAATAGCAATGGCCTACTACTATATATACTGTGCACAACTGAAATGCACCACAGGTATGGATGGATAGTATACTTGACGACACAGAGGTAGGTAGAGCAGTGGCCTTCCGTACCGTACTGCTATATATACTGGTGGTCACTGGCAGCAAACTGCAAAACTAAAATGCACCACAGGTATAGAATCTAGATGGATAGTATACTTGACGACACAGAGGTAGGTAGAGCAGTGGCCTTCCGTACCGTACTGCTATATATACTGGTGGTCACTGTCAGCAAACTGCAAAACTAAAATGCACCACAGGTATAGAATCTAGATGGATAGTATACTTGACGACACAGAGGTAGGTAGAGCAGTGGCCTTCCGTACCGTACTGCTATATATACTGGTGGTCACTGGCAGCAAACTGCAAAACTAAAATGCACCACAGGTATAGAATCTAGATGGATAGTATACTTGACGACACAGAGGTAGGTAGAGCAGTGGCCTTCCGTACCGTACTGCTATATATACTGGTGGTCACTGTCAGCAAACTGCAAAACTAAAATGCACCACAGGTATAGAATCTAGATGGATAGTATACTTGACGACACAGAGGTAGGTAGAGCAGTGGCCTTCCGTACCGTACTGCTATATATATATACTGGTGGTCACTGTCAGCAAACTGCAAAACTAAAATGCACCACAGGTATAGAATCTAGATGGATAGTATACTTGATGACACAGAGGTAGGTAGAGCAGTGGCCTTCCGTACCGTACTGCTATATATACTGGTGGTCACTGTCAGCAAACTGCAAAACTAAAATGCACCACAGGTATAGAATCTAGATGGATAGTATACTTGACGACACAGAGGTAGGTAGAGCAGTGGCCTTCTGTACCGTACTGCTATATATACTGGTGGTCACTGTCAGCAAACTGCAAAACTAAAATGCACCACAGGTATAGAATCTAGATGGATAGTATACTTGACGACACAGAGGTAGGTAGAGCAGTGACCTTCCGTACCGTACTGCTATATATACTGGTGGTCACTGTCAGCAAACTGCAAAACTAAAATGCACCACAGGTATAGAATCTAGATGGATAGTATACTTGACGACACAGAGGTAGGTAGAGCAGTGGCCTTCCGTACCGTACTGCTATATATACTGGTGGTCACTGTCAGCAAACTGCAAAACTAAAATGCACCACAGGTATAGAATCTAGATGGATAGTATACTTGACGACACAGAGGTAGGTAGAGCAGTGGCCTTCCGTACCGTACTGCTATATACACTGGTGGTCTGTCAGCAAAAGTCTGCACTGTACTCCTCCTATATAATACTGCTGGTCCCCAGTCCCCACAATAAAGCAGTGTGAGCACAGATATATGCAGCACACTGAGCACAGATATGGAGCGTTTTTCAGGCAGAGAACGGATAAAACTGGTGGTCACTGATCAGCAAAACTCTGCACTGTACTCCTCCTATATAATACAGCTGCTCCCCAGTCCCCACAATTAAGCAATAAGCACAAATATTTGCAGCAACATTAATAAACGGAGAGGACGCAAGCCACGTCCTCTCCCTAACATTTCCAATGCACGAGTGAAAATGGCCGCAACACGCGGCTCCTTATATAGAATACGAATCTCGCGAGAATCCGACCGCGGGATGATGACGTTCGGGCGCGCTCGGGTTAACCGAGCCATACGGGAGAATCCGAGTATGCCTCGGACCCGTGTAAAATGGGTGAAGTTCGGGGGGGTTCAGTTTCCGAGGAACCGAACCCGCTCATCACTACTCAAGATACGTCCGTCTCCAAGACAGTAGTATTTCTGTGTCAGGCATACATCAAGCATGCAAATCCTTATATCCCTATATATTCATAGTTGTGTGAATTTAATCACAAGGGGCTAGATGCATCATCGCTTGGGGAGTGATAAAATGGAAAGCGATAAACTACCAGCCAACTAGCTCCTAACTGTCATTTTTCAAACAGGGACTGTGACATTGCAGTTAGGAGATGATTGGCTAGTGATTTTTCTCTCTCCATTTTATCACTTTCCAAGCGATGATGCGTGTAGCCCAAGATTTCAAAAGATACAGTTAAAATGTACAAAATAAATATATAAAACAGATGTTGTATGTGTGGTGTGTATGAAACATTTAGTCAAATGCTATGACAGTAATTAATAGTGCTCAAAAATAAACTGTATTAAGCTCTATATGGAGAAAAGAAAGATCATAGGAAATAATCTTTTTCCAGTTGTCCTTTGTGACAAGTAGACAGGCAATAGAAGTAGCAGCATAAATCAGTAGAATGATGAATCAGGAACCAAAAGTTAATAGCTAATATTAGAAAGGATTAATCACTCCACAGTATAAAAGACTTGTCAGGCATGCATTCATAATTGTGCCATGTTCTGAGACTTCTCATTTCAGTTCAACTTCAAACTTAGTTTTTGAATGCAATGCACATTAGTTCTTTCTTATCCTCTGTATCTCATTAGAGAACGCTGCTGTAGAAGTACATTCGATTTTGTCATAAGCCGGGCCTCAGGTTGTGCTTACTGTGGGCCTAATTCAAGGTTGATTGCAAAACAACATTTTCCTCTAATGGGCAAAACCATGGTGGTCATTCCGAGTTGTTCGCTCGCAAGCTGCTTTTAGCAGCTTTGCACACGCTAAGCCGCCGCCTACTGGGAGTGAATCCTAGCTTATCAAAATTGCGAACGAAATATTAGCAGAATTGCGAATAGACACTTCTTAGCAGTTTCTGAGTAGCTCCAGACTTACTCGGCATCTGCGATCAGTTCAGTCAGTTTCGTTCCTGGTTTGACGTCACAAACACACCCAGCGTTCGCCCAGACACTCCTCCGTTTCTCCAGCCACTCCCGCGTTTTTCCCAGAAACGGTAGCGTTTTTTCGCACACACCCATAAAATGGCCAGTTTCCGCCCAGAAACACCCACTTCCTGTCAATCACATTACGATCACCAGAACGAAGAAAAAACCTTGTAATGCCGTGAGTAAAATTCCTAACTGCATAGCAAATTTACTTGGCGCAGTCGCACTACGGACATTGCGCATGCGCATTAGCGACTAATCGCTCCGTTGCGAGAAAAAAATAACGAGCAAACAACTCGGAATGACCCCCCATGTGCAGTGCAGGGAGGGCAGATATAACATGTGCAGATAGAGTTAGATTTGGGCGGGGTGCGTACAAACTGAAATCTAAATTGCAGTGTAAAAATGGTTTTGCCGATTAGAGGAAAATGTTGTTTTGCAATCAACCTTGAATTAGGTCCAGTGTTCAGTGTGCTAGGCTCTCCCTTGTTGTAACCAGACAATACAATGGACATCATCAAACAAGAGGGGAGGCAATCACGAGACCGTCTGACGGGATCCCGGCGGTCACAATGCCGACGGCGGAATCCCAATAGGTGGTTTAATGCCGCCACTGGAATACCGGTGCCACAGGCTTTTCTCCCTCTATGAGTGTCAACGACACCCATAGAGGAAAAACATAACCTGTGGCAAGTACAGCAAGCCACCATGCCCACAGTGTGGCGAGCATAGCGTGCCTTTCATGGGGTTTTCTAGTGCTCGCCCCGCTGCAGGCATAGCAGTGACTGGGATCCCACTGTCAGGATCATGACAGCCAGGATCCCAACCGCCGGAAAAACATATGTATTCCAACAAGAGGCATGGGGTAGCCATGTTCCCACATAGGAGCGAGTGAACAACTGGCTCTATTTCTAGAAACTCTGGTAATGTAATAACTAGTGATGAGCGGGTTCGGTTTCCGAGAAATCGAACCCCCCGAACTTTACACTTTTTACACGGGTCCGAGCCATACTCGGATTCTCCCGTATGGCTCGGCTAACCCGAGCGCGCCCGAACGTCATCATCCCGCTGTCGGACTCTCGCGAGATTCGGATTCTATATAAGCAGCCGCGCGTCGCCGCCATTTTCACACGTGCATTGAGATTGATAGGGAGAGGACGTGGCTGGCGTCCTCTCCGTTTATATAGTTATAGTTAGTTGATCTGATTGCTACTGCTTAGCTTATTGTGGGGAGGATTGGGGAGCAGCTGTTAGGAGGAGTACAGTGCAGAGTTTTGCTAGTTTTTTTTTATTCGTTCTCTGCCTGAAAAAAAACGCTCCATACCATATCTGTGCTCAGCCTCAGTGTGCTGCATGATATATCTGACTGTGCTGAGTGTTCACACTGCTTAATTGTGGGGGAGACTGGGGAGCAGCTATAGCAGGAGTACAGTGCACAGTTTTGCTGACAGTGACCACCAGTATACGTTTGTCTGCCTGAAAAACACTCCTGTGGTGTCTTTTTTTCTTTATACTATAAGTATAAACGCAGTCTGCTGACAGTGTCCACCAGGTCCATTATACTGTATATAGCAGTACGGTAGGCCACTGCTGTACCTACCTCTGTGTCTTCAGTCACTCGTCGTCATACATAAAGTATACTATCCATCCATCTACATTGTATACCCGTGGTGTCTTTTTTTCTTTATACTATAAACGCAGTCTGCTGACAGTGTCCACCAGGTCCATTATACTGTATATAGCAGTACGGTAGGCCACTGCTGTACCTACCTCTGTGTCTTCAGTTACTCGTCGTCATACATAAAGTATACTATCCATCCATCTACATTGTATACCTGTGGTGTCTTTTTTTCTTTATACTATAAACGCAGTCTGCTGACAGTGTCCACCAGGTCCATTATACTGTATATAGCAGTACGGTAGGCCACTGCTGTACCTACCTCTGTGTCTTCAGTCACTCGTCGTCATACATAAAGTATACTATCCATCCATCTACATTGTATACCTGTGGTGTCTTTTTTTCTTTATACTATAAACGCAGTCTGCTGACAGTGTCCACCAGGTCCATTATACTGTATATAGCAGTACGGTAGGCCACTGCTGTACCCAGGGGCGGATCCAGGACAAAATGACAGGGGGGGCACCATGACAGGCAAAAAAGTGTGGGTATTATTTTTTCCGCACAGAAAGTAAGAACGCCCCTGGGAAAGTGGTCCTGGCCTTGCAACAAGGGTATAACCTCTCAACAAAGGGTGTGGCCTCAAAGGGAATGCAGTATCCATATAATGGGGAAGAGTGTGATGCCTTAAAGAGGCAGAGGATGATAGGACAGAGAGAGTGATTGGGAGATAGTGACGCAGGGGAGAAGCAGTGGATGATGGGGATAGATAGTGGGATATGGAAAGGCAGTGGATGATAGTAAGAGTCAGTGGGTAAAGCCGGGAATGGGTGACAAGGGGAGGAAGTGGGTGATGTAGAGGATGATGGTGAGAAACAGTGGGTGATAGGGAAAGATAGTGGAAAATGGAGAAGCAGTAGGTGAGGGGGAGAGGCAGTGAGTGGCAGGAAAGGGGGATGGGGAAAGGGAGTAGGAGACAGAGAGAGGCAGAGGGTGACGGTAGGGAGTGACAGGGAGAGGCAGTGAGTGACAGGGAGATTGTGGGTGACTGGGTAGGTAGTGGGTGACAGAGAGGGGCAGAGGTGACATGGAAGCAGTGGGTAACAGGGAGACAGTGGATGACAGGCAGATAGTGGGTGACTGGGGAAGAAGCAGGTGACGTGGGTGGCAGAGAGGAAGATAGTGAAAGGGAGGCAGAGGGTGACATGGGAGGCTGTGGGTGACAGTGAGTGATGGTATAGGGTGACAGAGAAAGGCAGAGAGTGACAGGGAGATAGTGAGTGACAGGGAGAGGCAGGGGTGACAGGCAGATTGTGGATGACTGGGGAGGCAGCGGGTGACGTGGGTGGCAGAGGTGATAGTGAAAGGAAGACGGTGACAGGGAGATAGTGGGTAACATGGAGGCAGTGGATGATAGAGAAGCAAGGGTGACAGAGAGGCAGAGCGTGACAGGGAGATAGTGGGTTACTGGGGAGGTAGTGGGTGACGTGGAGGGAGTGGATGACAGGGAGATAGTGGGTGACAAAGAGAGAAAGCGAGAGAGACTGAGGGTTACAGGGAGATAGTGGGTGACAGAGAGAGATACTGATGGTGACAGGGAGATAGTGGGTGACAGAGAGAGACTGACGACAATTCCAGTGGCCTGAGCAGTAAGGATAGCGGTAGTAGAGACAGCCGGGAACGCCCGGCTCTCAGAACTGTGCACAACATCAAGACACCGCTCACTGCAGGGGGAGTCTCTGACCTAATTAAGGTAGCCCATTCTGTGTGAAGGCCAAGTGGTGACCGAACACACAATCGGAACAAGCGGCAATTCCAACACGGGCTCCATTCGGGCAGAGCGGCGACTCATACATATATGTGATAATAATGGGACTGCTAACTGGTACTGTGAGTGGGTGGTCTTCAATATGCCGGCTGTCGGGATCCCGGCGCTCAGTATACCGGCGCCGGAATCCCGACAGCCGGCATACGGACACTTATTCTACCTCGTGGGGGTCCACGACCCCCCTGGAGGGAGAATAAAATAGTGTGGCGCGCAGCAAGCCCGCAAGGGGCTCATTTGCGCTCGCCAAACTGTCGGTATGACAGGGAGTAAGTGGGTGACAGACGGACTGTGGGTGACAGGGAGTAAGTGGGTGACAGATGGACTGTGGGTGACAGGGAGTAAGTGGGTGACAGAGAGAGAGACTGAGGGTGACAGGGAGTAAGTGGGTGACAGGGAGAGAGACTGAGGGTGACAGGGAGTAAGTGGGTGACAGAGAGAGAGAGAGACTGAGGGTGACGGGTAGTAAGTGGGTGACAGAGAGAGAGACTGAGGGTGACGGGGAGTAAGTGGGTGACAGAGAGACTGAGGGTGACGGGTAGTAAGTGGGTGACAGAGAGAGAGACTGAGGGTGACAGGGAGTAAGTGGGTGACAGAGAGAGAGACTGAGGGTGACGGGTAGTAAGTGGGTGACAGAGAGAGAGAGACTGAGGGTGACGGGTAGTAAGTGGGTGACAGAGAGAGAGAGAGACTGAGGGTGACGGGTAGTAAGTGGGTGACAGAGAGAGAGACTGAGGGTGACAGGGAGTAAGTGGGTGACAGAGAGAGAGACTGAGGGTGACAGGGAGTAAGTGGGTGACAGAGAGAGAGACTGAGGGTGACAGGGAGTAAGTGGGTGACAGAGAGAGAGACTGAGGGTGACAGGGAGTAAGTGGGTGACAGAGAGAGAGAGACTGAGGGTGACAGGTAGTAAGTGGGTGACAGAGAGAGAGACTGAGGGTGACAGGGAGTAAGTGGGTGACAGAGAGAGAGAGACCGAGGGTGACGTGGAGTAAGTGGGTGCCAGAGAGAGAGAGACAGAGGGTGACGGGGAGTAAGTGGGTGACTGAGTGTGGAGTGGATGACAGAGGTGGCAGCAGCAGTCTCCTTACTTCCACCTCTGTCCTGACCTTTCTGCTCTCTCGAAGTTCAACCACACTTGCTCCACACCTAGCCCATACAGCACTGCGACTCTGCTCCTCACAGCACCCACTCCCCAGCCCTCAGAAGCAGCAGACCTCCGTCCACTCCTCACCTCAGCAGCAGCAGTCTCTTAAACTCCACCTCTTGGCCCTTCTCCCTGCACACGGCAGCACCGCTACTCCCCAATCCCAGACTAATGAAAGAGGGTCAGTGCTCACCTCGTGGCCTGCTGGGCATCCGGACCGCGGCAACGGCGCTGTCGTGGTCATAGTGGCTGACCTGGCCGGAAGTCCCTGCAGCGGAGCTGCGCTGTCTCTCAACAGCACTGGGTCCACCTCCTCCGGGTGCTGACGGCTGGGCTGAGCTGTCACGCATCCGCGTTGTGGCTGCTGAGCTCCTCTGCACTGCACTGCAGAGGTGCTCAGATCAAGCTTAGCCCAGCAAGCAGAATGCTGGAGGCAGAGCTGCTGAAAGCGGAGCCTAGCGAACTGAAGCTGTCCGCGGTATAAAAAAAATCTCTAAACGACAGGGGGGGCACGTGCCTTGGTGCCCCCCCCCCCCTGTATCCGCCACTGGCTGTACCTACCTCTGTGTCTTCAGTCACTCGTCGTCATACATAAAGTATACTATCCATCCATCTGCATTGTATACCTGTGGTGTCTTTTTTTCTTTATACTATAAACACAGTCTGCTGACAGTGTCCACCAGGTCCATTATACTGTATATAGCAGTACGGTAGGCCACTGCTGTACCTACCTCTGTGTCTTCAGTCACTCGTCGTCATACATAAAGTATACTATCCATCCATCTACATTGTATACCTGTGGTGTCTTTTTTTCTTTATACTATAAACGCAGTCTGCTGACAGTGTCCACCAGGTCCATTATACTGTATATAGCAGAACAGTAGGCCACTGCTGTACCTACCTCTGTGTCTTCAGTCACTCGTCGTCATACAAAAAGTATACTATCTATCCATCTACATTGTATACCTGTGGTGTCTTTTTTTCTTTATACTATAAACGCAGTCTGCTGACAGTGTCCACCAGGTCCATTATACTGTATATAGCAGTACGGTAGGCCACTGCTGTACCTACCTCTGTGTCTTCAGTCACTCGTCATCATACATAAAGTATACTATACATCCATCTACATTGTAAACCTGTGGTGTCTTTTTTTTCTTTATACTATAAACGCAGTCTGCTGACAGTGTCCACCAGGTCCATTATACAGTGTCTATAGCAGTACGGTAGGCCACTGCTGTACCTACCTCTGTGTCTTCAGTCACTCGTCGTCATACATAAAGTATACTATCCATCCATCTACATTGTATACCTGTGGTGTCTTTTTTTCTTTATACTATAAACGCAGCCTGCTGACAGTGTCCACCAGGTCCATTATACTGTATATAGCAGTACGGTAGGCCACTGCTGTACCTACCTCTGTGTCTTCAGTGACTCGTCGTCATACATAAAGTATACTATCCATCCATCTACATTGTATACCTGTGGTGCCTTTTAGTTGTGCGCATTAAAATATGTAGAACAAAAATGTGGAGGTTAAAAAAATAGGGAAAGATCAAGATCCACTTCCACCTCGTGCTGAAGCTGCTGCCACTAGTCATGGCCCAGACGATGAAATGCCATCAACGTCGTCTGCCAAGGCCGAAGCCCAATGTCATAGTACAGAGCATGTAAAATCCAAAACACAAAAGATCAGTAAAAAAATGACCCAAAAATCAAAATTAAAAGTGTCTGAGGAGAAGCGTAAACTTGCCAATATGCCATTTACGACACGGAGTGGCAAGGAACGGCTGAGGCCCTGGCCTATGTTCATGGCTAGTGGTTCAGCTTCACATGAGGATGGAAACACTCATCCTCTCGCTAGAAAAAAGAAAAGACTTAAGCTGGCAAAAGCACAGCAAAGAACTGTATGTTCTTCTAAATCACAAATCCCCAAGGAGAGTCCAATTGTGTCGGTTGCGATGCCTGACCTTCCCAACACTGGACGGGAAGAGCTTGCACCTTCCACCATTTGCACGCCCCCTGCAAGTGCTGGAATGAGCACCCGCAGTCCAGTTCCTGATAGTCAAATTGAAGATGTCACTGTTGAAGTACCCCAGGATGAGGATATGGGTGTTGCTGGCGCTGGGGAGGAAATTGACAAGGAGGATTCTGATGGTGAGGTGGTTTGTTTAAGTCAGGCACCCGGGGAGACATCTGTTGTCCGTGGGAGGAATATGGCCATTGACATGCCTGGTCAAAATACAAAAAAAATCAGCTCTTCGGTGTGGAATTATTTCAACAGAAATGCGGACAACAGGTGTCAAGCCATGTGTTGCCTTTGTCAAGCTGTAATAAGTAGGGGTAAGGACGTTAACCACCTCGGAACATCCTCCCTTATACGTCACCTGCAGCGCATTCATCATAAGTCAGTGACAAGTTCAAAAACTTTGGGTGACAGCGGAAGCAGTCCACTGACCACTAAATCCCTTCCTCTTGTAACCAAGCTCCTGCAAACCACTCCACCAACTCCCTCAGTGTCAATTTCCTCCTTACCCAGGAAAGCCAATAGTCCTGCAGGCCATGTCACTGGCAAGTCAGACGAGTCCTCTCCTGCCTGGGATTCCTCCGATGCATCCTTGAGTGTAACGCCTACTGCTGCTGGCGCTGCTGTTGTTGCTGCTGGGAGTCGATCGTCATCCCAGAGGGGAAGTCGGAAGACCACTTGTACTACTTCCAGTAAGCAATTGACTGTCCAACAGTCCTTTGCGAGGAAGATGAAATATCACAGCAGTCATCCTGCTGCAAAGCGGATAACTGAGGCCTTGGCAGCCTGGGCGGTGAGAAACGTGGTTCCGGTATCCATCGTTAATTCAGAGCCAACTAGAGACTTGATTGAGGTACTGTGTCCCCGGTACCAAATACCATCTAGGTTCCATTTCTCTAGGCAGGCGATACCGAAAATGTACACAGACCTCAGAAAAAGACTCACCAGTGTCCTAAAAAATGCAGTTGTACCCAATGTCCACTTAACCACGGACATGTGGACAAGTGGAGCAGGGCAGACTCAGGACTACATGACTGTGACAGCCCACTGGGTAGATGTACTGCCTCCCGCTGCAAGAACAGCAGCGGCGGCACCAGTAGCAGCATCTCGCAAACGCCAACTCGTTCCTAGGCAGGCTACGCTTTGTATCACCGCTTTCCAGAATACGCACACAGCTGAAAACCTCTTACGGCAACTGAGGAAGATCATCGCAGAATGGCTTACCCCAATTGGACCCTCCTAGGGATTTGTGGCATCGGACAACGCCAGCAATATTGTGCGTGCATTACATCTGGTCAAATTCCAGCACGTCCCATGTTTTGCACATACCTTGAATTTGGTGGTGCAGAATTATTTAAAAAACGACAGGGGCGTGCAAGAGATGCTGTCGGTGGCCAGAAGAATTGCGGGCCACTTTCGGCGTACAGGCACCGCGTACAGAAGACTGGAGCACCACCAAAAACACCTGAACCTGCCCTGCCATCATCTGAAGCAAGAGGTGGTAACGAAGTGGAATTCAACCCTCTATATGCTTCAGAGGATGGAGGAGCAGCAAAAGGCCATTCAAGCCTATACATCTGGCCACGATATAGGTAAAGGAGGTGGAATGCACCTGACTCAAGCGCAGCGGAGAATGATTTCAACGTTGTGCAAGGTTCTGCAACCTTTTGAACTTGCCACACGTGAAGTCAGTTCAGACACTGCCAGCCTGAGTCAGGTCATTCCCCTCATCAGGCTTTTGCAGAAGAAGCTGGAGACACTGAAGGAGGAGCTAAAACAGAGCGATTCCGATAGGCATGTGGGACTTGTGGATGGAGCCCTTCATTCGCTTAACCAGGATTCACGGGTGGTCAATCTGTTGAAATCAGAGCACTACATTTTGGCCACCGTGCTCGATCCTAGATTTAAAACCTACGTTGTATCTCTCTTTCCGGCAGACACAAGTCTGCAGAGGTTCAAAGACCTGCTGGTGAGAAAATTGTCAAGTCAAGCGGAACGTGACCCGTCAACATCTCCTCCTTCACATTCTCCCGCAACTGGGGGTGCGAGGAAAAGGCTACGAATTCCGAGCCCACCCGCTGGCGGTGATGCAGGGCAGTCTGGAGCGAGTGCTGACATCTGGTCCGGACTGAAGGACCTGCCAACGATTACTGACATGTCGTCTACTGTCACTGCATATGATTCTCTCACCATTGAAAGAATGGTGGAGGATTATATGAGTGACCGCATCCAAGTAGGCACGTCAGACAGTCCGTACGTATACTGGCAGGAAAAAGAGGCAATTTGGAGGCCCTTGCACAAACTGGCTTTATTCTACCTAAGTTGCCCTCCCTCCAGTGTGTACTCCGAAAGAGTGTTTAGTGCCGCCGCTCACCTTGTCAGCAATCGGCGTATGAGGTTACTTCCAGAAAATGTGGAGAAGATGATGTTCATTAAAATGAATTATAATCAATTCCTTCGTGGAGACATTCACCAGCAGCAATTGCCTCCAGAAAGTACACGGGGACCTGAGATGGTGGATTCCAGTGGGGACGAATTAATAATCTGTGAGGAGGGGGATGTACACAGTGAAAGGGGTGATGAATCGGACGATGATGATGAGGTGGACATCTTGCCTCTGTAGAGCCAGTTTGTGCAAGGAGAGATTGATTGCTTCTTTTTTGGTGGGGGCCCAAACCAACCAGTCATTTCAGTCACAGTCGTGTGGCAGACCCTGTCGCTGAAATGATGGGTTCGTTAAAGTGTGCATGTCCTGTTTATACAACATAAGGGTGGGTGGGAGGGCCCAAGGACAATTCCATCTTGCACCTCTTTTTTCTTTCATTTTTCTTTGCGTCATGTGCTGTTTGGGGAGTATTTTTTTGAAGTGCCATCCTGCGTGACACTGCAGTGCCACTCCTAGATGGGCCAGGTGTTTGTGTCGGCCACTTGGGTCGCTTATCTTAGTCACACAGCTACCTCATTGCGCCTCTTTTTTTCTTTGCGTCATGTGCTGTTTGGGGAGTATTTTTTTCAAGTGCCATCCTGTCTGACACTGCAGTGCCACTCCTAGATGGGCCAGGTGTTTGTGTCGGCCACTTGGGTCGCTTATCTTAGTCACACAGCTACCTCATTGCGCCTCTTTTTTTCTTTGCGTCATGTGCTGTTTGGGGAGTATTTTTTTCAAGTGCCATCCTGTCTGACACTGCAGTGCCACTCCTAGATGGGCCAGGTGTTTGTGTCGGCCACTTGGGTCGCTTAGCTTAGTCACACAGCTACCTCATTGCGCCTCTTTTTTTCTTTGCGTCGTGTGCTGTTTGGGGAGTATTTTTTTCAAGTGCCATCCTGTCTGACACTGCAGTGCCACTCCTAGATGGGCCATGTGTTTGTGTCGGCCACTTGGGTTGCTTATCTTAGTCACACAGCTACCTCATTGCGCCTCTTTTTTTCTTTGCGTCATGTGCTGTTTGGAGAGTATTTTTTTGAAGGGCCATCCTGCGTGACACTGCAGTGCCACTCCTAGATGGGCCAGGTGTTTGTGTCGGCCACTTGGGTCGCTTAGCTTAGTCACACAGCTACCTCGGTGCAAATTTTAGGACTAAAAATAATATTGTGAGGTGTGAGGTGTTCAGAATAGACTGAAAATGAGTGGAAATTATGGTTATTGAGGTTAATAATACTATGGGATCAAAATGACCCCCAAATTCTATGATTTAAGCAGTTTTTTAGGGTTTTTTGAAAAAAACACCCGAATCCAAAACACACCCGAATCCGACAAAAAAAATTCGGTGAGGTTTTGCCAAAACGCGTTCGAACCCAAAACACGGCCGCGGAACCGAACCCAAAACCAAAACACAAAACCCGAAAAATTTCCGGTGCACATCACTAGTAATAACCTAAGCCAGTGACTGGATTTCACTCTGACTGATTGCTTTTTAAACCTGCTTAGATTGGTGTTCAAGACCAGTTCATCATTTTATCTTTTATACAGTATGTCTGATGTCTTGGCTCCCTAGGATTCCCATTGTTTCCTAGTACACTGTCATGATGCTCTCTATTTCTGCTAGTCTACTGGGGTTATGTGTCACTCTATGATACATATGTGCAAACACTATTCCTGCCAGACTTCTTGTCCCTCTGTGCTAAGTGTCAATCACTAAACCTGTTGTCCTAGTACCTATCTGCTACTTGGTAACACTCTCTATTCCTACTGACCTCTTGCTGCCTCTGTGCTGCTTGGTAACACCTGCTATTCCTGCTGACCTCCTGGTGCCTCTGTGCTACCTGGTAACACTCGCTATTCTTGCTGACCTCCTGGTACCTCTGTGCTACTTGGTAACACTTGCAATTCCTACTGACTTCCTGGTGCCTCGGTGCTGCTTGGTAACACCTGCTATTCCTTCTGACCTCATGGTGCCTCTATGCTACCTGGTAACACTCGCTCTTCTCTCTCACCTCCTGGTGCCTCTGTGCTACTTGGTAACACTTGCTACTCCTGCTGACCTCCTGGTGCCTCTGTGCTACCTGGTAACACTTGCTATTCCTGCTGACCTCCTGGTGCCTCTGTGCTATCTGGTAACACTCGCTATTCCTGCTGACCTGCTGGTGCCTTTGTGCTATCTGGTAACACTCGCTATTCCTGCTGACCTCCTGGTGCCTCTGTGCTATCTGGTAATACTCGCTATTCCTGCTGACCTCCTCGTGCCACTCTGGGATACCTGGTAACACTCGCTATTCCTGCTCACCTCCTGGTGCCTCTGTGCTACTAGGTAACACTCAGTATTCCTGCTGACCTCCTGGTGCCTCTGTGCTACTTGGTAACACTTTGTATTTCTGCTGACCTCCTGGGGCCTCTGTGTTACTATTGCTGCTTTTCCTGTCCTGCTAACCTCCTTGCACCTCCCTGCATCTCTGTGCTACATCGCACAGTCAAACAGTTTGAAAAATAGATAGGAGAAGAGTGGCCGGGCGCCAAGACAGATAAGCAGCAGCCCTTCTGGTCAAAGGTATTCCCGATACCACAGTGACAGATGAGTGTAAGTAGATTAGATGAGATGGGTGCGCTAAAAATGAAGGGAAGGTAATACTTCACTTGATGTTGAAAACCAGGAAAGGAGCGGTCCACAAGCGCCATAAATAATTATGGAGATTTCTTCTTATCTCCCCACCGGAGTCACCGGACCTTCTTTATTTCTTCCACAGGTCTCAACGAGAAGAATAAGGCCAATACGTCCACAGTTCACCAAATGCTAATTCCTCCTTGTTTTAATAAATGACCCTTCAACTGACCTCAATAAAATATATGTTCATCAAAAGGTTTCTTTTGTCTTCATATACCTCTCTCATTCATATGGGTATAGCACAAGGAATTATTTCCCATAGGCAAAGACACTCACCTATAGGTTAGGCCCTATGTTCACAAAAAGGTATCTTTATATAATCATCCAAGTTTTCTCTGCTCTTCATATACCTCTCTCAGTCATATGGGTGTATCACAAGGAATTATTTCCCATAGGGAAAGGCACTCACCTATAGGTTAGGCCCTATGTTCATGAAAAGGTATCTTTATACAGTCCTCCAAGGTGATGTCCTCCCAAGCAAATCACAACTTCCATCAGGGAATCTCCACTGCGAGTTGAAGACTGTTCATAAAAAAACATTTATTTTCACATATACATTGGAATCCAAATATACACACATAAAAATATAAAAAATGTAAAAAAAGATAAAACTAGTGGCAGTACCCTCACAGTTGGTTATGGCTGGTTCCACAATACACCCAGGGATGTTTTATGCATATCCATCAACCCCTTTCTTACACTCTAAAGTAAATTAGGGGGAGGTTAGCTTTAAACAAAACACTTAAGGTGATTGGATGTCAAACCTGGGGACTCCACTCCTGTACCAAAGCGTTTCGGAACACATTCCTTCCTCAGGGACAAGCCATGTTCACCTTTTTATACCATCTAGTTAGGTCACATGCCTGAACCCCCCAATAGGATTTCTCAATCTAACAAACATAAGATTTCCATACACAAATATACGTTAATATTAGTCCAACTATGTGTTCTATACATTCTACAACTCGCTTTTTAAAAAAAATAATCACTTTTACATATAAACATAGATAAAAAAAATGTTTTATTACAGATGAGCTGGTTCGGTTCTCCGAGATTCGAACCCCCCGAACTTTACCTATTTTACATGGTTCCGAGGCAGCCTCGGATCTTCCCGCCTTGCTCGGTTAACCCAAATGCGCCGGAACGTCATCATCCCGCTGTCGGATACTCGCTAGATTCGTATTCTATATAAAGAGCCGCGCGTTGCCGCCATTTTCACTCGTGCATTGGAGATTGAACGGAGAGGACGTGGCTGCGTTCTCTCCCTGAAAAGCTCCATAATCTGTGCTCAGTGTGCTGCAAATATCTGTGCTCAGTGTGCTGCAAATATCTGTGCTCAGTGTGCTGAAAATATCTACGTTCTTTGCCTGAAAACGCTCCATATCTGTGCTCAGTGTGCTGTAAATATCTGTGCTCAGCTCTGTGTCAAGTATACTATCTCTGTGCTGCATTATTGTGAGCAGTAAATAGAAGGACAGTGCAGCATTTTGGTGACCAGCAGTATACATATTTAGTACAGTACAGTAGGCAATTGCTGTATCTTGCAGCTCTGTGTCAAGTATACTATCTCTGTGCTGCATTATTGTGAGAAGTATATATATAGTAGGACAGTGCAGCATTTTGGTGACCAGCAGTATACATATATAGTACAGTACAGTAGGCCATTGCTGTATCTTGCTGCTCTGTGTCAAGTATACTATCTCTGTGCTGCATTATTGTGAGCAGTATATAGTAGGACAGTGCAGCATTTTGGTGACCAGCAGTATACATATATAGTACAGTAGGCCATTGCTGTATCTTGCAGCTCTGTGTCAAGTATACTATCTCTGTGTTGCATTATTGTGAGCAGTATATAGTAGGACAGTGCAGCATTTTGGTGACCAGCAGTATACATATAGTACAGTACAGTAGGCCATTGCTGTATCTTGCAGCTCTGTGTCAAGTATACTATCTCTGTGCTGCATTATTGTGAGCAGTATATAGTAGGACAGTGCAGCATTTTGGTGACCAGCAGTATACATATATAGTACAGTAGGCCATTGCTGTATCTTGCAGCTCTGTGTCAAGTATACTATCTCTGTGCTGCATTATTGTAAGCAGTATATAGTAGGACAGTGCAGCATTTTGGTGACCAGCAGTATACATATAGTACAGTACAGTAGGCCATTGCTGTATCTTGCAGCTCTGTGTCACTTCTAGTATCCTGATCAGTGCTCAGTATCTGCTGCATTGTTGTGACCAGTATGTATATTGTACTGTGCGACGTGTGTTATACACCTGGTGATTTTATACATCCTGTAATCTGTACTGAGCGATGTGTGAGATACACCTGGGGATTATACACCCTATATACTGTACTGTGTGATGTGTGAGATACACCTGGGAATTATACATCCTATATTATTATTATTATTATTATTATTATTATTAATATTATTATTATCCTTTATTTATATGGTGCCACAAGGGTTCTGCAGTGCCCAATTGCAGAGTACATAAATAATCAAACAGGAAAACAGCAACTTACAGTTGATGACAGTATAGGACAAGTACAGGGTAAATAAACATAGTTACATCAGCAGATGACACTGAAATAAGTATCAGGTGGCAGAAGACTGCTGGATGTGGTACAGTTGAAGATTATTAAAGTAAGACAAAGGATAAGCACATGAGGGAAGAGGGCCCTGCTCGTGAGAGCTTACAATCTAAAGGGGACGGGTAGACAGACATGGGTGACACAGATGGGGTACATAGAGAATATGGAACAGAGGGTTAGGATGAGATTTGGCTGGGTTTGGTGAAGAAGTGGACCCCTAGAAGGTACAAGTCAATACTTAACATTGCAACATTTTACTGGGCTATGCAGGAGAAAATTAAAAATAGGGGAAAATTAAAAAAATTAAAAAAAGAATCGATAACTTCTACCGCTTTCAAAAAGGTCAATGGAAGCTGAAATAATGGACAACTACCTCATGGAAGCCAGATACAGTATACCAAACAGTACTTAGCAGAGTTAGGAATGAGTGCTTATGAAATACAGTAACATTTTGTCATAATATTTCAGAAACTGCATGGCTGGTTTCTTGCACTATTTTGCTCTAATACACCACCTGCTTTAGGATTTATATTCAAAAACATTATGTCTCCATAATCCCAAAAACGTCAGTCTTCTTGGAAAGTGGTTTGTTCCTTTGTAAGGGAAAGAGAACAAATGTTCTCAAACAACGGTTTCTAAATTTCTTTTTCCTCTGGGAAGGGATTGTGGATTCGCAGGAATATCTGAGCATTTCTGTAATCAGAAAGCAGCGGCTTTCTACAAATGTTTACGAATAATTCCAGTGATTTTGTCATTTTCTTCCAGTGATTTGGACCAATAATACCATTTATTAGAACGAATAATTCCAGTGATTTTGTCATTTTCTTCCAGTGATTTGGCCAATTTATTAGAACGAATAATTCCAGTGATTTTGTCATTTTCTTCCAGTGATTTTGACCAATAATACCATTGATTAGAATGAATAATTCCTGTGATAGTGAGGTGTTTGTGTCGCTTAGCTTAGCCGTCCAGCGACCACAGTGCACCTCTTTTTCTCTTTTCTTCGCATCATGTGCTGTTTGGGGCCAATTTTTTTAAGTGCCATCCTGTCTGACACTGCAGTGCCACTCCTAGATGGGCCAGGTGTTTGTGCCGCCCTCTTGGGTCGCTTTGCTTAGTCATCCAGCGACCTCGGTGCACATTTTAGGACTAAAAATTGTATTGTGAGGTGTGAGGTGTTCAGAATAGACTGGAAATGAGTGGAAATTGTGGTTATTGAGGTTAATAATACTATAGGATCAAAATTACCCCCAAATTCTATGATTTAAGCTGTTTTTGAGGGGGTTTTGAAAAAAAACACCAGAATCCGACAAAAAAATTTCAAGGAGGTTTTGCCAAAGTGCGTCCGAATCCAAAACACGTCCGCGGAATCTAATCCAAAACCAAAACACAAAACCCGAAAAATGTCCGGTGCACATCTCTAATTTTTATACTTGATTGGTTAACCCAAAGATCTAATATGGATCCACCGGATCCCTCTTTATCCATATTAATACAGTGATGTCGTAGCTTCCAATCCGGAGTAAAAGTCCATAGTTTTGATAAGGGAACACTCAGATTTCATTCCGACAGTCCTTTACGGCACCTAGTGTCCACGTAGTGCTAATCCGTTTTCATGGTGACAGCACGTCCACACTGTATACTCCTTCATAATCGTATGTGTAGGAGACCATCACAGGAAGTCAAGGCCCTGCACTTCCAGTGAATGGAACGCAACCAGGAAGTGAAGCGGAACCCAGTGGAACGCACTGCACTTCACATCCTTTCTCCCATGTTTTACGGACGTAGGACCAACATAAAAATACAGAAAAGGCACCATGTTAGTTTCACACAAACAAACTCATTTATACAGTGTGACACTATCAAATAGCATAAAATATGACATACTCATTTTAAGTGTACAGAGCATGATCACAGGAAGTCCCAGCCCTGCACTTCCGGTTAATGGAACGCAGCCAGGAATTAAAGTGGCATCCCATGGAACGCATAGCGCTACCCATCCTTTCTCTTATACTTTACAAATATAAAACCCCATAAAATGACAAAGCAGGCACCATATTAGTCTCACAAAAAACAATCCCATTTCTACAGTGTGACACTCTCTATTAAACAAGGTGAATCTTAATGTACTGATTATAAGTATAAAAAGCCTAATCACAGAAACCACATAGTTTCGAAATCTACGTTCAAGCCCCTGGGAACAAGGGTTCTTAGATCATAGATTACTCTCATTTCTGCTTTTGCCAACCTTTCTTCTCCATCTTTCCTTCTTCAATCTGCTGTAATTGCCTTAATACCACAAAAGCTCTTTAAGTGCTCTACTTTGCATTGATGAGTATTCTTAAAATGTAGGGAAACATTATGGGTCTCTAGTCCTTTTTTTATATTATGCACATGTTCTGCCAATCGTACTTTTAACATGCAAGTTGTCCATCCTACATACTGAGAGCCACATGAACACTCTAACAAGTACACACAATTCTTAGTGTTACGTGTAACAAAATCCTTAATCGCATATGTCTTATTAGTTTGTGTTGACCGGTATTCTGTAATTTGATTTTCCTTGCTTCCACAGGTCCGGCACGTAATACACGCGCCGCATCTGTAGAAGCCTTTGGATTTAATCCTAGTCGGCATCTTGGGATCTGTCACAACGCTCCTAACCACATTTTCTTTTAAATTCTTTGCCTTCTTGTAAATAAAGCAGCGGTTCTTTGTCATATGCTTCTGCAAAAGTGGATCTTTATACAAAATGTCCCAATGCCTCCTTATAATTTGTTCCACTTGTCTATGTTGACATACGGCAGCGTATGACAGGAGTGCTATTCAATATGGTGAAAGGTGGACCAGGCAAATGTGAAGTTTGGACCTTGGAGCAGACTTGCCTACCCTCCCGCATTCAGCGGGAGGCTCCCGATTTTTCAATGAGCCTCCCGCTGCCCTGCAAACCTTGCCTGATCTCCCGGTTTTTAAATTAGCTCCCTGTAAATCCGGACTGCGCATGCGCGAGTCCGGAAATGCGGGGGGCGGGGTCTGCACGTAAGAAGTCACAGCCGCGGTGGCCGTCCTGCCTCCTGCTGTGCACACAGAGCCGGCAGCCTGAGCGGAGGCAGGAGAATGGTTAGCAGAGCAGCTGGTCTACTGACAGCCAGTGCTCTGCTTCCCTGCTGCTGGCTCCACCCACTACACTCACAGGGCTGCGTGTAACACACAGCCCAGCTTACCTCTTCCTGCTCCTCATGTGTCTGCCCAGTGCTGCTGCCTCCCCCACCACACTGTCCCGGCCCATACTCTAAGTTCACAGGAAGGAGCAGCCATAGCCAGGTGGGTGCTGTATGTGCTGGGGGTTGTATGAGAAAGGGGGGATGTGTATAATGTGGTCGGGGGAGGGGTGTGTGTGCTGTGCATGATATAATATTATATGGTCCTTTCTGTAATAAGGGGTAGATGGGGCTGTGTGATATGTAATGTGCTACCACGTGTAATATTGGAGGGGATTGTGCTGTGTATAATATAATGTAATATGGTGTTGTGTACTATCTGTAATAAGGGGGAGGGGGGCTGTGTGATATGTAATGTGTTACTGGGTGTAATATTGGGGGGGGGGGGAGGGGATTGTGCTGTGTATAATATAATGTAATATGGTGCTGGCTGTGTACTATCTGTGATATGGGGGAGGAGGGCTGTTTGGTATGTAATGTGCTACTCCGTGTAATATTGTGGGGACTGTATAGGCTGTGTATAATTTAATATAATATAGGTCCGGGTGTACTGGCTGTAATATGGGGGACTGCGGCTATGTATAGTGTAATGTAATATGGTACTGTGTATAATGGGTGTAATGTGAGGGAGTGGGGCTTATATAATGTAATATGGGTCTATGTGTACTGGCTGTAATATGAGGGAGTGGGGCCAGGGCTGTAACGAGCTGTGTGCCACTGGAGACGCAGGACCACCGGCAACACCCACCTGGCTGCTCCGTCGCACTGTGGGATCCAGCTCTCCTCCCCTTGCCATCACCGCTACTCTCACCTAGGTAGCCAGGCAGCGCTGCAGCTCCCCCTCCGCTCCCTTCCTATGTGCTGGGAGAGATGACGTCTCTCCCAGCCCGCCCCCAGCCCACCCACAATGCCCTGTGCTGCGAAGAGTGCAGCGTAGGGCGGGAAGAGGAGAGGCATGCCAGCTTGTCAGAGGGGAGTCTCTCTCTCTCTCCCGCCTGCCATAACGTGTAAATATGGTGAACTGCCTACCATAATGTGTATAAAAAATAAAAAAAGGGGGGGGGGGGGGGACTGCCTGCCACACTGTGTAAAAAAGGGGGGCTATGCTGCTGTAATGTGTAAAAAAGGGGACTCTGCCTGCTTAATGCGTAAGAAGGGCGACTCTGCTGCTGTAATGTGTAAAAATAAAAGGGGAACTCTGCCTGCCTAATGTGTAAAAAAAAAAAAGGAGGACTCTGCTGCCATAATGTGTAAAATGGAGTTCTACCTGCCGTAATCTGCAAAAGGGAGCTCTGTGGCCACGCCACTTCCCCATGAAGCCATGCCCCTAAATTTTTGTCGCGCACGCGCCTACGGCACACACTTGCCCAGTTTTTTGTAGGGGGGCACCAATGCTGTTTCTTGCACACAGTGCTAAAAAAAATGTCTAGTTAAGGCACTGACTGGGGCTATGTATAATGTAATGTGGTATTGGGTGTACTGGCTGTAATATGGGGGAGTGGGGCTGTGTATAACGTAATGTAATATGGTACTGGGTACAATATGGGGAGGGGGGCTGTGTATAATATAATGAATTATATGCTGTGTGTACTGGGTGTAATGTGTAATATACTGTCCATTTCTTCTCAGAAATGTACATTGTATTATAATTTAGTGCACCTGTATTATTACTATAGTGTACCTATAGTATTACCTTTTTTTTGTGCTTCTTTTAGTACTAATTTTTACCTGCCATTGCAGGACACACCCCTGAGTGGCAATAAATACGCCTATAGGTAGTCCTCAACACGCACTTTGGGTGAAGCATGACCCCCCTTCAACGGCGCGCCGCACCTTGTGCGGCGTATTCTGCTGCCCCCTGGAATCTCCCTGAAACTAGTTTTCAAAAGTAGGCAAGTATGCCTTGGAGAAAGGTTCCGGAGCCGGTCACTCCTCATGATTATATCTTAAGGCACAAACTATACGGAAATCTGGTAAACCTCCACCTTTACCTTTGTGATTTGCCCTGATCAATTTGAAGAGATTCTGCTTGTTTTAACAGCATGTTGTCTGCTGCTTTTAACTAGTTTGTTATTAATACATTTTCTAAACATACTACACCATATTGGAAATTTAGTTTCTCCCCTATATGGTATGCATCGTTTGATGTTCAAAAGCACTGTGACAGAAAGACATCAAGGGAAGTATTACCTTCCGGTCATTTTTAGCGCACCCATCTGATCGTACAGTCACCTGTCCTGCTAACCTCCTAGCGTCTCCCTGTGCTAAATCGTACAGTCATCTCCAAACTCCAGCAAAGGAAATCACCAACAATAACCTGGGGGTGTAATTCAGACCTGATCGCTGCTGTGTGTTTTCGCATAGGGGGCATTCAGGTCTGAATTGCGCATGGTTATGCACCACAATGTGCAGGCGTGGCGGTCCGCAGCAATGGGGAGAGACGGACAGCGACGGGATGGTGCGAAAAATCCGAACGCACCAGTGATCACAAGGAGATTGACAGGAAGAGAGTGTTTGTGGGTGGCAACTGACCGTTTTTAAGGAGTGTCCGGAAAAACGCAGGAGGGACCAGGCGTTTGGAGGGAGGGTTTCTGGCGTCAGCTCCGGCCCCAATCATCGCACATCGGAAGAGTAAGTCCTGGGCTGCGCAGAGATTGCACAAAATTAGTTTGTGCAGCTCTCCAACACACCTGAACGCACACTTACACAGCGATCTCCCCCTCCCCCTGTAGGCGGCGACTACCTGATCGCAGGGATGCAAAAAACGCACCCTAGCGATCAGGTCTGAATTACCACCCTAGAGTCCAGCCTGCAGTGTGAACAGGTTTCAAGCTGCTGTGACATGGATTGAAACCTGTTTGAAACCTGTGTTCAGTGACCCAGGCTCGACCCAGAATTTTGGTATGAAAGGGGTATAAACGGGGCCAACCCAGAACAAACTGTAAATACTGTACGGTCATTTGAGTTTTCCTACAAAACTTATTTTAACTTGCCATTGCTGCTATTCATATGAGAAGGACAGTGGAATAAAACAAAAACTCTTTACTTTGCATTTTCCACTTGTTTATTATAAGATCATGTCCTTAGAGGATAGTTAGTGAAAAGCACAATGCATAACAACATTTGAAATAAACTGTTGGCAATATAAAAGTTGTAGCTGTTTACTACAGCAAAACATTCATTCTAGTTTTAGAATCATACATTATATTGGCTGAATTTATGATTTTGGAAGGCAGTTAGATTCTGAGTAATGCTACAGCAAACATTTGCAGCAGAATCACTTTATGTATCTTAAACTGTAGTACTGAAATGCATAACCAGATAAAGGTGGGGGCGCAGCGTATACTGCACCCTGGGCCCCCCTCTGTCAGGGTGCCCTATGACTGGAGCACAATGACATCACTAATACCCCTTTTACACTACTGAGCACGGGTCGCAGCGGGGAGCCTGACACAGGTGCTACCCGGCTGCGGCCCTTGCTCAACCCCCTTTCCCACTGTGCTCACCAACCCGGCATATTGCCGGATTGGTGACGCTGCTAGTGACGCAGCAGGGTCGGCGCTGGGAGGTGCTTGGAGATCACATGATCTCCCAGCGCCGCCCTTCCATACAGTTTAAACGGGAGCCGTGTCACATCGACACGGCTTCCGTTTACACTACAACCCTACGCGGATCATTCCCGTGTTCTACCCAGGTAGTTACCCAGGTAGGATTCACGGGTCACTTGATCTGGGTTTTTGCAGCGGGACCCTTTTCCACTAGCAAAAAACACGGGTAAATGTGCATTTACCCGTGTTTTTTGAGCTAGTAGAAAGGGTTATTACTCTTCCTCGTGTGCAGCAGCAGAACGAGGCAGCCAGAATGCGGATATGACAGTATTTAGGGGGTAATTCCAAGTTGATCGCAGCAGGAAATTTTTTAGCAGTTGGGCAAAACCATGTGCACTGCAGGGGAGGCAGATATAACATGTGCAGAGAGAGTTAGATTTGGGTGGGTTATTTTGTTTCTGTGCAGGGTAAATACTGGCTGCTTTATTTTTACACTGCATTTTAGATTGCAGATTGAACTCACCACACCCAAATCTAACTCTCTCTGCACATGTTATACATGTTACATGTCTCTGGGGGGCAGGTGTGCAGTAGGGGTGAAGGGGGGTGCTGACAGACATGGGAGGGGGCACGAAGGGGGTTCCAGTGCTACCAGAGCGGGGAGCAGTGCAAGGGCATTGTGTTACTTCTAGTGCCATGGTGAAAAATAGAATACCGGCGGCAGACCGCTCTTAACTGGGGTGTATAGCTACGCGTCTACATTTAGACAGGCGGCGGGGTGACTAGGGGGGGATGGTGGCGGCGTCTAGGTTTAGATGGGTCTTGGGGGGGCAGTGTTGCAGGTGTGAAGGAGGGCGCCCGAGGGTGCTGACAGACATGGGTGGGGGCAGACACGAAGGGGGTTCCAGTGCTACCAGAGCGGGGAACAGTGCAAGGGCATTGTGTTACTTCTAGTGCCACGGTGAAAAATAGAATACCGGCGGCAGACCGCTCTTAACTGGGGTGTATAGCTACGCGTCTACATTTAGACAGGCGGCGGGGTGACTAGGGGGGATGGTGGCGGCATCTAGGTTTAGATGGGTCTCGGGGGGGCAGTGTTGCAGGTGTGAAGGACGGCGCCCGAGAATATCTAAATACACACAAAAAAGAATTATGGTCAACGCATCAGCCACAACTTTAACATTGTCCCTAGCAGTGATCAAGCACTAATGGGTATCGAACCCACGAGTGCATGCATTGCAGGCGGATGCTGTTCTCGATAGGCCACAGCCGACCACGATACAGGTAGGCCCTCCTGGTATATATGTGATGTGTTGTATCTGAGTGCTTTAAAAAAAAAAAATTAAACGGATTGAATACGGATACCATCATGAGGTACAGTAGGGACCCAGTGCACTTTGCATTCAATATTTCTGCCGAAGCTAGTCTGAAATATGAATGCTGTTATGCTAATACTATAACAACAATATCCATATCTAGCGTGATTGGGTGGCAGTGTGGCTGTAGACCATCTGGGAGTCATATTAATGCTATCCGGAATTTTGTACACAACGTAACGAAAAAATTAATTGACTGAACGGGCGGCAGCGTGGCACTGTAATTTGTGGAAAGGGATTTTTTTTATAAAGGGAAGAACGTGATTGGCCAGCCTTTCACAGATCACTGCTTACTGCCACAGCATTGTATTCAGCACTGTAGTCTCAACGTGGAGCATTCGCCACCCAGCGGTTAAACTGTGTATTACATGGCGCGGGACATAACGCACGCCATAACGTTATTTCCAACTCGCGACACAGGACCCTAAATAGTGCGCTATGAGCAACGCTGTATGAGGATACATCTGTAGGTACCAAAGATGAGAAAGCTGAGAAGAGGCATAGGCCACAGACAGATAGCAGAGGATGACAGTTAATGTATCTCATCACAGGGTCAGCGATGTATCAAGTAGAGATGAGCGCCTGAAATTTTTCGGGTTTTGTGTTTTGGTTTTGGGTTCGGTTCCGCAGCCGTGTTTTGGGTTCGACCGCGTTTTGGCAAAACCTCACCGAATTTTTTTTGTCGGATTCGGGTGTGTTTTGGATTCGGGTGTTTTTTAAAAAAAACACTAAAAAACAGCTTAAATCATAGAATTTGGGGGTCATTTTGATCCCATATTATTATTAACCTCAAAAACCATAATTTCCACTCATTTTCAGTCTATTCTGAATACCTCACACCTCACAATATTATTTTTAGTCCTAAAATTTGCACCAAGGTCGCTGGATGACTAAGCTAAGCGACACTAGTGGCCGACACAAACACCTGGCCCATCTAGGAGTGGCACTGCAGTGTCACGCAGGATGTCCCTTCCAAAAAACCCTCCCCAATCAGCACATGACGCAAATAAAAAAAGAGGCGCAATGAGGTAGCTGACTGTGTGAGTAAGATAAGCGACCCTAGTGGCCGACACAAACACCGGGCCCATTTAGGAGTGGCACTGCAGTGTCACGCAGGATGTCCCTTCCAAAAAACCCTCCCCAATCAGCACATGACGCAAAGAAAAAAAGAGGCGCAATGAGGTAGCTGACTGTGTGAGTAAGATTAGCGACCCTAGTGGCCGACACAAACACCGGCCCATTTAGGAGTGGCACTGCAGTGTCACGCAGGATGTCCCTTCCAAAAAACCCTCCCCAATCAGCACATGACGCAAAGAAAAAAAGAGGCGCAATGAGGTAGCTTACTGTGTGAGTAAGATTAGCGACCCTAGTGGCCGACACAAACACCTGGCCCATTTAGGAGTGGCACTGCAGTGTCACGCAGGATGTCCCTTCCAAAAAACCCTCCCCAATCAGCACATGACGCAAAGAAAAAAAGAGGCGCAATGAGGTAGCTGACTGTGTGAGTAAGATTAGCGACCCTAGTGGCCGACATAAACACCGGGCCCATTTAGGAGTGGCACTGCAGTGCCACGCAGGATGTCCCTTCCAAAAAACCCTCCCCAATCAGCACATGACGCAAAGAAAAAAAGAGGCGCAATGAGGTAGCTGACTGTGTGAGTAAGATTAGCGACCCTAGTGGCCGACACAAACACCGGGCCCATTTAGGAGTGGCACTGCAGTGTCACGCAGGATGTCCCTTCCAAAAAACCCTCCCCAATCAGCACATGACGCAAAGAAAAAAAGAGGCGCAATGAGGTAGCTGACTGTGTGAGTAAGATTAGCGACCCTAGTGGCCGACACAAACACCGGGCCCATTTAGGAGTGGCACTGCAGTGTCACGCAGGATGTCCCTTCCAAAAAACCCTCCCCAATCAGCACATGACGCAAAGAAAAAAAGAGGCGCAATGAGGTAGCTGACTGTGTGAGTAAGATTAGCGACCCTAGTGGCCGACACAAACACCGGGCCCATCTAGGAGTGGCACTGCAGTGTCACGCAGGATGTCCCTTCCAAAAAACCCTCCCCAATCAGCACATGACGCAAAGAAAAAAAGAGGCGCAATGAGGTAGCTGACTGTGTGAGTAAGATTAGCGACCGTAGTGGCCGACACAAACACCGGGCCCATTTAGGAGTGGCACTGCAGTGTCACGCAGGATGTCCCTTCCAAAAAACCCTCCCCAATCAGCACATGACGCAAAGAAAAAAAGAGGCGCAATGAGGTAGCTGACTGTGTGAGTAAGATTAGCGACCCTAGTGGCCGACACAAACACCGGGCCCATTTAGGAGTGGCACTGCAGTGTCACGCAGGATGTCCCTTCCAAAAAACCCTCCCCAATCAGCACATGACGCAAAGAAAAAAAGAGGCGCAATGAGGTAGCTGACTGTGTGAGTAAGATTAGCGACCCTAGTGGCCGACACAAACACCGGGCCCATTTAGGAGTGGCACTGCAGTGTCACGCAGGATGTCCCTTCCAAAAAACCCTCCCCAATCAGCACATGACGCAAAGAAAAAAAGAGGCGCAATGAGGTAGCTGACTGTGTGAGTAAGATTAGCGACCCTAGTTGCCGACACAAACACCGGGCCCATTTAGGAGTGGCACTGCAGTGTCACGCAGGATGTCCCTTCCAAAAAACCCTCCCCAAACAGCACATGACGCAAAGAAAAATAAAAGAAAAAAGAGGTGCAAGATGGAATTGTCCTTGGGCCCTCCCACCCACCCTTATGTTGTATAAACAAAACAGGACATGCACACTTTAACCAACCCATCATTTCAGTGACAGGGTCTGCCACACGACTGTGACTGATATGACGGGTTGGTTTGGACCCCCCCCAAAAAAGAAGCAATTAATCTCTCCTTGCACAAACTGGCTCTACAGAGGCAAGATGTCCACCTCATCATCACCCTCCGATATATCACCGTGCACATCCCCCTCCTCACAGATTATCAATTCGTCCCCACTGGAATCCACCATCTCAGCTCCCTGTGTACTTTGTGGAGGCAATTGCTGCTGGTGAATGTCTCCACGGAGGAATTGATTATAATTCATTTTAATGAACATCATCTTCTCCACATTTTCTGGATGTAACCTCGTACGCCGATTGCTGACAAGGTGAGCGGCGGCACTAAACACTCTTTCAGAGTACACACTTGTCGGAGGGCAACTTAGGTAGAATAAAGCCAGTTTGTGCAAGGGCCTCCAAATTGCCTCTTTTTCCTGCCAGTATAAGTACGGACTGTCTGACGTGCCTACTTGGATGTGGTCACTCATATAATCCTCCACCATTCTTTCAATGGGGAGAGAATCATATGCAGTGACAGTAGACGACATGTCCGTAATCGTTGTCAGGTCCTTCAGTCCGGACCAGATGTCAGCATCAGCAGTCGCTCCAGACTGCCCTGCATCACCGCCAGCGGGTGGGCTCGGAATTCTGAGCCTTTTCCTCGCACCCCCAGTTGCGGGAGAATGTGAAGGAGGAGATGTTGACAGGTCGCGTTCCGCTTGACTTGACAATTTTCTCACCAGCAGTTCTTTGAACCCCTGCAGACTTGTGTCTGCCGGAAAGAGAGATCCAAGGTAGGTTTTAAATCTAGGATCGAGCACGGTGGCCAAAATGTAGTGCTCTGATTTCAACAGATTGACCACCCGTGAATCCTTGTTAAGCGAATTAAGGGCTCCATCCACAAGTCCCACATGCCTAGCGGAATCGCTCTGTGTTAGCTCCTCCTTCAATGTCTCCAGCTTCTTCTGCAAAAGCCTGATGAGGGGAATGACCTGACTCAGGCTGGCAGTGTCTGAACTGACTTCACGTGTGGCAAGTTCAAAAGGTTGCAGAACCTTGCACAACGTTGAAATCATTCTCCACTGCGCTTGAGACAGGTGCATTCCACCTCCTATATCGTGCTCAGTTGTATAGGCTTGAATGGCCTTTTGCTGCTCCTCCAACCTCTGAAGCATATAGAGGGTTGAATTCCACCTCGTT
The DNA here is from genome assembly GCF_028390025.1 of Pseudophryne corroboree. Classification (NCBI taxonomy): domain Eukaryota; kingdom Metazoa; phylum Chordata; class Amphibia; order Anura; family Myobatrachidae; genus Pseudophryne; species Pseudophryne corroboree. The sequence continues at coordinate 943,002,647 of NC_086444.1, read as the reverse complement.
ACCACTTCTTGCTTCAGATGATGGCAGGGCAGGTTCAGTAGTTTTTGGTGGTGCTCCAGTCTTCTGTACGTGGTGCCTGTACGCCGAAAGTGTCCCGCAATTCTTCTGGCCACCGACAGCATCTCTTGCACGCCCCTGTCGTTTTTTAAATAATTCTGCACCACCAAATTCAAGGTATGTGCAAAACATGGGACGTGCTGGAATTTGCCCATATTTAATGCACACACAATATTGCTGGCGTTGTCCGATGCCACAAATCCACAGGAGAGTCCAATTGGGGTAAGCCATTCCGCGATGATCTTCCTCAGTTGCCGTAAGAGGTTTTCAGCTGTGTGCGTATTCTGGAAACCGGTGATACAAAGCGTAGCCTGCCTAGGAAAGAGTTGGCGTTTGCAAGATGCTGCTACTGGTGCCGCCGCTGCTGTTCTTGCGGCGGGAGTCCATACATCTACCCAGTGGGCTGTCACAGTCATATAGTCCTGACCCTGCCCTGCTCCACTTGTCCACATGTCCGTGGTTAAGTGGACATTGGGTACAACTGCATTTTTTAGGACACTGGTGAGTCTTTTTCTGACGTCCGTGTACATTCTCGGTATCGCCTGCCTAGAGAAGTGGAACCTAGATGGTATTTGGTAACGGGGGCACACTGCCTCAATAAATTGTCTAGTTCCCTGTGAACTAACGGCGGATACCGGACGCACGTCTAACACCAACATAGTTGTCAAGGCCTCAGTTATCCGCTTTGCAGCAGGATGACTGCTGTGATATTTCATCTTCCTCGCAAAGGACTGTTGAACAGTCAATTGCTTACTGGAAGTAGTACAAGTGGGCTTACGACTTCCCCTCTGGGATGACCATCGACTCCCAGCAGCAACAACAGCAGCGCCAGCAGCAGTAGGCGTTACACGCAAGGATGCATCGGAGGAATGCCAGGCAGGAGAGGACTCGTCAGAATTGCCAGTGACATTGCCTGCAGGACTATTGGCATTCCTGGGGAAGGAGGAAATTGACACTGAGGGAGTTGGTGGGGTGGTTTGCGTGAGCTTGGTTACAAGAGGAAGGGATTTAGTGGTCAGTGGACTGCTTCCGCTGTCACCCAAAGTTTTTGAACTTGTCACTGACTTATTATGAATGCGCTGCAGGTGACGTATAAGGGAGGATGTTCCGAGGTGGTTAACGTCCTTACCCCTACTTATTACAGCTTGACAAAGGGAACACACGGCTTGACACCTGTTGTCCGCATTTCTGTTGAAATAGTTCCACACCGAAGAGCTGATTTTTTTGGTATTTTCACCAGGCATGTCAACGGCCATATTCCTCCCACGGACAACAGGTGTCTCCCCGGGTGCCTGACTTAAACAAACCACCTCACCATCAGAATCCTCCTGGTCAATTTCCTCCCCAGCGCCAGCAACACCCATATCCTCCTCATCCTGGTGTACTTCAACACTGACATCTTCAATCTGACTATCAGGAACTGGACTGCGGGTGCTCCTTCCAGCACTTGCAGGGGGCGTGCAAATGGTGGAAGGCGCATGCTCTTCACGTCCAGTGTTAGGAAGGTCAGGCATCGCAACCGACACAATAGGACTCTCCTTGTGGATTTGGGATTTCGAAGAACGCACAGTTCTTTGCGGTGCTACTGCTTTTGCCAGCTTGAGTCTTTTCATTTTTCTAGCGAGAGGCTGAGTGCCTCCATCCTCATGTGAAGCTGAACCACTAGCCATGAACATAGGCCAGGGCCTCAGCCGTTCCTTGCCACTCCGTGTGGTAAATGGCATATTGGCAAGTTTACGCTTCTCCTCCGACAATTTTATTTTAGGTTTTGGAGTCCTTTTTTTACTGATATTTGGTGTTTTGGATTTGACATGCTCTGTACTATGACATTGGGCATCGGCCTTGGCAGACGACGTTGCTGGCATTTCATCGTCTCGGCCATGACTAGTGGCAGCAGCTTCAGCACGAGGTGGAAGTGGATCTTGATCTTTCCCTAATTTTGGAACCTCAACATTTTTGTTCTCCATATTTTAATAGGCACAACTAAAAGGCACCTCAGGTAAACAATGGAGATGGATGGATACTAGTATACAATTATGGACGGACTGCCGAGTGCCGACACAGAGGTAGCTACAGCCGTGAACTACCGTACTGTGTCTGCTGCTAATATAGACTGGTTGATAAAGAGATGTCGTAGTATGTATGTATAAAGAAGAAAGAAAAAAAAACCACGGTTAGGTGGTATACAATTATGGACGGACTGCCGAGTGCCGACACAGAGGTAGCCACAGCCGTGAACTACCGTACTGTACTGTGTCTGCTGCTAATATAGACTGGTTGATAAAGAGATGTCGTAGTATGTATGTATGAAGAAGAAAGAAAAAAAAACCACGGTTAGGTGGTATACAATTATGGACGGACTGCCGAGTGCCGACACAGAGGTAGCCACAGCCGTGAACTACCGTACTGTACTGTGTCTGCTGCTAATATAGACTGGTTGATAAAGAGATGTCGTAGTATGTATGTATAAAGAAGAAAGAAAAAAAAACCACGGTTAGGTGGTATACAATTATGGACGGACTGCCGAGTGCCGACACAGAGGTAGCCACAGCCGTGAACTACCGTACTGTACTGTGTCTGCTGCTAATATAGACTGGTTGATAAAGAGATGTAGTAGTATGTATGTATAAAGAAGAAAGAAAAAAAAACCACGGGTAGGTGGTATACAATTATGGATGGACTGCCGAGTGCCGACACAGAGGTAGCTACAGCCGTGAACTACCGTACTGTGTCTGCTGCGACTGGATGATAAATAATGATATAAAAAATATATATATATCACTACTGCAGCCGGACAGGTATATATATTATATAATGACGGACCTGCTGGACACTGTCTGTCAGCAGAATGAGTTTTTTATAGAATAAAAAAAAAAACACCACACAAGTGAAGTCACACGACGAGTGTTTAACTTTTTCAGGCAATCACAATATAGTATACTACTAACTATACTGGTGGTCAGTGTGGTCAGGTCACTGGTCAGTCACACTGGCAGTGGCACTCCTGCAGCAAAAGTGTGCACTGTTTAATTTTAATATAATATGTACTCCTGGCTCCTGCTATAACCTATAACTGGCACTGCAGTGCTCCCCAGTCTCCCCCACAATTATAAGCTGTGTGAGCTGAGCACAGTCAGATATATAATATATACATAGATGATGCAGCACACTGGGCTGAGCAGTGCACACAGATATGGTATGTGACTGTCTTGTACTCCTGGCTCCTGCTATAACCTATAACTGGCACTGCAGTGCTCCCCAGTCTCCCCCACAATTATAAGCTGTGTGAGCTGAGCACAGTCAGATATATAATATATACATAGATGATGCAGGCATGCAGCACACTGGGCTGAGCAGTGCACACAGATATGGTATGTGTCTGTGACTGAGTCACTGTGTGTACCGTTTTTTTCAGGCAGAGAACGGATATATTAAATAAAACAACTGCACTGCTGGTGGTCACTGTGGTCAGTCACTAAACTCTGCACTCTCTTCTACAGTATCAGCCTCAGGTCAATCTCTCTCTCTCTCTCCTAATCTAAATGGAGAGGACGCCAGCCACGTCCTCTCCCTATCAATCTCAATGCACGTGTGAAAATGGCGGTGACGCGCGGCTCCTTATATAGAATCCGAGTCTCGCGATAGAATCCGAGCCTCGCGAGAATCCGACAGCGTCATGATGACGTTCGGGCGCGCTCGGGTTAACCGAGCAAGGCGGGAAGATCCGAGTCGCTCGGACCCGTGAAAAAAAACATGAAGTTCGTGCGGGTTCGGATTCAGAGAAACCGAACCCGCTCATCTCTAGTATCAAGTTGATGATAGCTTTAAAGGTGCAAAGCTTGAATGGAATTTTTTAAGAAATACAGTCAGCGCAAGGATTTGCAGAGTGGTGCAGCAGATGTACAAAGGCAAGAGAGTAAAATGATCTGTTTTTTTGCATCTGAAAAACAGATGAGGGTAGATAGATAGATAGATAGATAGATAGATAGATAGATAGATAGATAGATAGATAGATAGATAAAGGTAGGGAAATAAAGCAAGAATGGATAATGGTTTTCATAGTGTCTTAAGTAAGGATGTATTCTACCAAAGTTTAAAAGAAGGGGCCTACAAGACAGCATAAGGGTCTGGATGTGTGGAGCAAATTTTAGGGTGGATCAAAGAAGACAGCTGGATTGGGAACAGGGGAGATTGTGATATGGTCAGCTGCAAGGGACACTGAAGGAGGGGTTTTAATGCTTGGAGGATTAGGAGTAAAACATGATGAACTCTGCTTTGGACATACTGGGGTAAATTTAATAATACTGTATTCGTGTTGCAGCCACTTCTGAACTGGACCTGCTTGTCCCTTGTTTCTGGCAGCCCAAACCATGCCTGACTGCAGACCTCTAACCAATTTGATGTCCTAAGCAAGATTTTTTTGCTGACCCCTAGCTGAAAATCCCACAACCAGGTTCAAGACAGGTGCAGCCAGCAACAGCAATCCTTATCCAGCACCCCTCAACCCAGTACAGCACCCCTCAACCTCACACATCTCCCCTCTCCCAGCACAGCACCCCTCACCCAGCAGCACAGATCACAGTTGGCGCATACCCTGCAACATGACCCGCCCCACTAGGTACAAAATGCTCTGCTTCTGGACTTCCCCCTTAATTTATGATTGCCATCGCCTGTGAAGAAACAGCTTTCTTATCAAACTAGTTCAACACAGGTAATGGAAATCATAAATTAAGAGGGAAGTCCAGAAACAGAGCATTTTGTACCTAGTTGGGCAGGTCATGTTGGAGGGTCTGCTGGCGCAGCAGTCAGCAACACCCATTGCCAATCACCCGGCCAGCACACAGCACCAGCCAGCACCCCTCACATCAGTCATCTCAGCACTTCTCAATCATACATACTGAGCTAACTTCAATCAACACATTTTTACATAACTTACTACAGTACTTAAAGCTTGCTGGCTGGCTGCGGTTCACCCCTGCAGTTGTTTTGCATCTCCTTCCTCACTTTTCTTGGTCGGGGTGGCTGGCCGCTGGCAGACTGCAGAGAATCAGTGCAGGGACTCCGCAAAGGCCCATAGAAGGAGCAGCTTCTGCAGCTGGGCATGCTTAGCAGCTCTCCTCCAGCGGACATTTTTGTTGCTAGCAACTGCCCTACTGTCTCTGTTCCCTGCTCCTGTTGGCTTTATGAGCTGCCCGATCGGACCTGAACTCCAATCGTGGTAGCCAGAGCAGTTCTGCCTTCCGCCCATCCAGGTGTCATGCAGACCGCCGCTGCCCACTGTTTGCTGCCTGAATGGAGCTGAGCTCCGATCTTGGTAGCCAGCATCTCTGCTTGGGGCTGGTGGAGGAGGAGCAGGGGGCCCTGGAGGCAGCCCAAGCTACATAGCAGCCGAACCCCTTGCATCCACGGTAGTTACACCACTGGTAAATAATGTATTTGATGATCACAATATCAAATCATATACTTATATACAGTATATACACATTGGGGGTAATTCCAAGTTGATCGCAGCAGGATTTTTGTTAGCAATTGGGCAAAACCATGTGCACTGCAGGGGAGGGCAGATATAACATGTGCAGAGAGAGTTAGATTTGGGTGGGGTGTGTTCAATCTGCAATCTAATTTGCAGTGTAAAAATAAAGCAGCCAGTATTTACCCTGCACAGAAATAAAATAACCCACCCAAATCTAACTCTTTCTGCACATGTTATATCTGCCCCACCTGCAGTGCACATGGGCCCTCATTCCGAGTTGTTCGCTCGGTATTTTTCATCGCATCGCAGTGAAAATCCGCTTAGTACGCATGCGCAATGTTCGCACTGCGACTGCGCCAAGTAACTTTACTATGAAGAATGTAATTTTACTCACGGCTTTTTCTTCGCTCCGGCGATCGTAATGTGATTGACAGGAAATGGGTGTTACTGGGCGGAAACACGGCGTTTCAGGGGCGTGTGGCTGAAAACGCTACCGTTTCCGGGAAAAACGCAGGAGTGGCCGGGGAAACGGTGGGAGTGCCTGGGCGAACGCTGGGTGTGTTTGTGACGTCAACCAGGAACGACAAGCACTGAAATGATCGCACAGGCAGAGTAAGTCTGGAGCTACTCAGAAATTGCTAAGTAGTTAGTAATCGCAATATTGCGAATACATCGGTCGCAATTTTAAGATGCTAAGATACACTCCCAGTAGGCGGCGGCTTAGCGTGTGTAACTCTGCTAAATTCGCCTTGCGACCGATCAACTCGGAATGAGGGCCATGGTTTTGCCCAACTGCTATCAAAAATCCTGCTGCGATCAACTTGTAATTACCCCCATACTGTAGTGTATACAGATTTTTGTTGGTATGTACAACATTCAAGCATTTAAAAGTCGATTCCAAAATACAAAAGTTCTGATGTAGTGCAGCACCATCCAGATGACCCCCCCAAAAGGCATGAACTGTACAAAAAGACAAAAAATCAGGGACAGCACAATCCAGCGGAGCAGTAGACGCTGGCATTGAGCCAGAGTCTACTGCGCATGCGCAGATCTCCGGGAACATGGCGTCCGTGCCGCTTTCCCTGGGACAGATCTATTGTGCATGTGCAAGTCACCGGAAAATAGCCACAGCTATTTTAGTTATTTTTGCTGCCATGCAGGTAATGCAAGGACAAAGGAGAAGTGAATATAAGAAAATGGGTGCAGTGTGTGCGATGTTCGGGATCACGTGGACCCACGGGCCCCTTTGCACCGCACACTTTGCACCTATTATAAATACGCAAGTGCCTGTAGATGTAGGTTTCACAGCTATTAACCAGAAGAGCATCACAAGATCAGACAGCAAGCATCCCTTATCCACATTCAGTTGCGATTGGTAGACTCCAGTACATCATTGGCCACACACAAATGCTTTACATCACTCATTGGGTGCGTCACAACTACATAAGAAGCCTCCTTATCAGGCCCTTAACTACCTGTGTGCCAGTGGTGCCTTGCCTACAGCGCATACAGTATGCACTGTGGGTGCACCGTCTGGCAACACCACCCACACGGCCGCTCTATCTAGTGTCACTGGCTCCCGCCACCTTCCTCCTGCCTCTGCAGCGTTTATGTGGTGTGCGCTCAGTTCTTCTGCTGCTGAGCCTCTCCCAGTCCTCAGGATGTCTCAGATGCTCTGCCTCCGCCTCCGCCCCCCTTGCAGTGTCTTCAGCCAGGGACTTGGGAGAGATGTGATGATGTCTCTCCCATCTCAGCTGACTACCACAATGCCCTGCACTGTGAAGAGCCAATGCGTTTGAGTGGGTGAGCAGTGGGAGGAGGAAGAGGGGACATCCAATATGAGCCCACACTGCAGCAGTGCAGCGCAGCGTGAACGTGTGGTGCAAAAGGGGCACAGCTCTGCCACCAGTCCTGTCAGAGCTTCATTGACCTTTCCCTCACCTGCCAAGTCACAGAGCTTTGAGGGTGGTGAGTGTGGAAAATTAAATAAGCCTTAATTTTGTATATTAATATAATTTAATAAGTCCAGTGATTTATGCGGGAGGGGGCAATGCTGTTTCTTGCACACAGTTCTAAAATGTGTAGTTACGGTACTGCTACTTATATACCAGCCCACCTAATTTGCATAATTGTGTTAACAGATTACATCTAATAACTTAATCATACAGATGTCATTGTGTTTTTGCACATTATATATATATATATATATATATATATATCATACTTGCCTACTCTCCCGGAATGACCGGGAGGCTCCCGAAAATCGGGTGGCGCTCCCGGTCCCCCGGAAGAGTAGGCAAGTCTCCCGGCCGAGCGCCCACCACCCACTACCCCCCCCCTCCCCCGCATCACCTACCAAACCCCCGGCGGTGCAGTTCAAAGTGCGCAGTCAGGGAGTCAGATGACACGATTCGCGTCATCCTGGCCCCACCCCCTGCCTTGCAATGCCAATATTAACAGCATTGCTAGACGGTGTGGGGCCACGATGACGTGATCATGCAGGCACGCCCCCAACCCCGCCCCCAAACGTCATCCAGCCTTATCGCCACACCCCTGCTGCTCCGACCTGGCTGCCTTCTCCCGGAGGGGGCAGCCGGATTGTTGGTAAGTATGATATATATAGAGAGAGAGAGAGAGAGAGAGAGAGAGAGAGAAACTAAATGGTAAAGATTAGAGATGAGCGGGTTCGGTTTCTCTGAATCCGAACCCGCCCGAACTTCATGTTTTTTTACACGGGTCCGAGCGACTCAGATCTTCCCGCCTTGCTCGGTTAACCCGAGCGCGCCCGAACGTCATCATCACGCTGTCGGATTCTCGCGAGGCTCGGATTCTATCGCGAGACTCGGATTCTATATAAGGAGCCGCGCGTCGCGGCCATTTTCACACGTGCATTGAGATTGATAGGGAGAGGACGTGGCTGGCGTCCTCTCCGTTTAGAAATTAAAATAGATAGGAGAGTGAGAGTGAGACACTTCATTTACTTACTGGAGCTTAGGAGGAGTTATACTAGTGACTGATGACCAGTGACCTGACCACCAGTGCAGTTTTATAATTTATTATTAGTTAATAATCGTTCTGTTCTTGTTCTCTGCCTGAAAAAAACGATACACAGTGACTCAGTCACACTCACATACCATATCTGTGCTCAGCCCAGTGTGCTGCATCATCTATGTATAATATCTGACTGTGCTCACACAGCTTAATTGTGGGGGAGACTGGGGAGCAGTTATAGGTTATAGCAGGAGCCAGGAGTACATATTAAACAGTGCACACTTTTGCTGCCAGAGTGCCACTGCCAGTGTGACTGACCACTGACCACTGTGACCAGTGACCTGACCACACTGACCACCAGTATAGTATATTGTGATTGAATGTCTGCCTGAAAAAGTACACTCGTCGTGTGACTTGTGTGGTGTTTTTTTATTCTATAAAAATTAAAAAACTCATTCTGCTGACAGACAGTGTCCACTCCAGCAGGTCCGTCATTATATAATATATACCTGTCCGGCTGCAGTAGTGATATATATATATTTTTTATATCATTATTTATCATCCAGTCTACTAGCAGCAGACACAGTACGGTAGTTCACGGCTGTAGCTACCTCTGTGTCGGCACTCGGCAGTCCATCCATAATTGTATACCACCTACCCGTGGTTTTTTTTTTCTTTCTTCTTTATACATACTACATCTCATTATCATCCAGTCTATATTAGCAGCAGACACAGTACAGTACGGTAGTCCACGGCTGTAGCTACCTCTGTGTCGGCACTCGGCAGTCCATCCATAATTGTATACCACCTACCCGTGTTTTTTTTTCTTTCTTCTTTATACATACTACATCTCATTATCAACCAGTCTATATTAGCAGCAGACACAGTACGGTAGTTCACGGCTGTAGCTACCTCTGTGTCGGCACTCGGCAGTCCATCCATAATTGTATACCACCTACCCGTGGTTTTTTTTTTCTTTCTTCTTTATACATACATACTACATCTCATTATCATCCAGTCTATATTAGCAGCAGACACAGTACAGTACGGTAGTCCACGGCTGTAGCTACCTCTGTGTCGGCACTCGGCAGTCCATCCATAATTGTATACCACCTACCCGTGGTTTTTTTTTCTTTCTTCTTTATACATACTACATCTCATTATCATCCAGTCTATATTAGCAGCAGACACAGTACGGTAGTCCACGGCTGTAGCTACCTCTGTGTCGGCACTCGGCAGTCCATCCATAATTGTATACCACCTACCCGTGGTTTTTTTTTTCTTTCTTCTTTATACATACTACATCTCATTATCAACCAGTCTATATTAGCAGCAGACACAGTACGGTAGTTCACGGCTGTAGCTACCTCTGTGTCGGCACTCGGCAGTCCATCCATAATTGTATACCACCTACCCGTGGTTTTTTTTTTCTTTCTTCTTTATACATACATACTACATCTCATTATCATCCAGTCTATATTAGCAGCAGACACAGTACAGTACGGTAGTCCACGGCTGTAGCTACCTCTGTGTCGGCACTCGGCAGTCCATCCATAATTGTATACCACCTACCCGTGGTTTTTTTTTTCTTTCTTCTTTATACATACTACATCTCATTATCATCCAGTCTATATTAGCAGCAGACACAGTACAGTACGGTAGTCCACGGCTGTAGCTACCTCTGTGTCGGCACTCGGCAGTCCATCCATAATTGTATACCACCTACCCGTGGTTTTTCTTTTCTTTCTTCTTTATACATACTACATCTCATTATCAACCAGTCTATATTAGCAGCAGACACAGTACAGTACGGTAGTCCACGGCTGTAGCTACCTCTGTGTCGGCACTCGGCACTCGGCAGTCCATCCATAATTGTATACCACCTACCCGTGGTTTTTTTTTTCTTTCTTCTTTATACATACTACATCTCATTATCATCCAGTCTATATTAGCAGCAGACACAGTACAGTACGGTAGTCCACGGCTGTAGCTACCTCTGTGTCGGCTGTTTGTGCTGTTTGGGGAGGGTTTTTTGGAAGGGACATCCTGCGTGACACTGTAGTGACACTCCTAGATGGGCCCGGTGTTTGTGTCGGCCACTAGGGTCGCTTATCTTACTCACACAGCTACCTCATTGCGCCTCTTTTTTTCTTTGCGTCATGTGCTGTTTGGGGAGGGTTTTTTGGAAGGGACATCCTGCGTGACACTGCAGTGACACTCCTAGATGGGCCCGGTGTTTGTGTCGGCCACTAGGGTCGCTTATCTTACTCACACAGCTACCTCATTGCGCCTCTTTTTTTCTTTGCGTCATGTGCTGTTTGGGGAGGGTTTTTTGGAAGGGACATCCTGCGTGACACTGCAGTGACACTCCTAGATGGGCCCGGTGTTTGTGTCGGCCACTAGGGTTGCTTAGCTTAGTCATCCAGCGACCTAGGTGCAAATTTTAGGACTAAAAATAATATTGTGAGGTGTGAGGTATTCAGAATAGACTGAAAATGAGTGTAAATTATGGTTTTTGAGGTTAATAATACTTTGGGATCAAAATGACCCCCAAATTCTATGATTTAAGCTGTTTTTTAGTGTTTTTTGAAAAAAACACCCGAATCCAAAACACACCCGAATCCGACAAAAAAAATTCGGTGAGGTTTTGCCAAAACGCGGTCGAACCCAAAACACGGCCGCGGAACCGAACCCAAAACCAAAACACAAAACCCGAAAAATTTCCGGCGCTCATCTCTAGTAAAGATTAGTTGCTTGATGTATCACATCATCATTAATTTTTTGGTTATTGGCCCTCATTCCGAGTTGATCGGTCGCAAGGCGAATTTAGCAGAGTTACACACGCTAAGCCTACGCCTACTGGGAGTGAATCTTAGCTTCTTAAAATTGCGACCGATGTATTCGCAATATTGCGATTACTAACTACTTAGCAGTTTCAGAGTAGCTTCAGACTTACTCTGCCTGTGCGATCAGTTCAGTGCTTGTCGTTCCTAGTTGACGTCACAAACACACCCAGCGTTCGCCCAGGCACTCCCACCGTTTCTCCGGCCACTCCTGCGTTTTTTCCAGAAACGGTAGCGTTTTCAGCCACACGCCCCTGAAACGCCGTGTTTCCGCCCAGTAACACCCATTTCCTGTCAATCACATTACGATCGCCGGAGCGATGAAAAAGCCGTGAGTAAAATTACTTTCTACATAGCAAAGTTACTTGGCGCAGTCGCAGTGCGAACATTGCGCATGCGTACTAAGCGGATTTTCATTGCGATGCGATGAAAAATACCGAGCGAACAACTCGGAATGAGGGCCCTAATTCGGTAACATTTATGTAACTGGAAGGGGAGCGAGAAAAAGACACATATTATACCATCTTCTATTATGTAACACTTGCCTCGTACTTGCTGCAGTTGGAATGAAAGCAATCTACACAGCTGTTTACAAAAGACAAGAGGCAAGCCATTACTATTAATCATGCAGGAAGGGAGTAACAGCCCAATTTCCTTTAAATCCGTGGGAAATAAAAGTATTGTGTACAAATACAAGTCTCTCATCTTACTCTATTATTAAACAGTGAAAATGATGTGCAACACAAAAGAATACACTGAAACCACCTCTCCTTGGACATCATCATGATACTATGGAGTAGTGAATAATTCACAAAGCTGTGAGTAATGCATAGAGCACAGTCTGTTCTTTTTGCATTTTTACAATGCATAGTTCATTGTGTTGGCTAGCCTAGTACATAAAGCAAACCTTTCATCTGGAGAATGTTACATAAAGCAGTCCCCCAATTGGGTGGTTTACTGTATGTACAGTGATGGTTCTTTACAGGAGACCTACTATTGTGGCTAGTGTAAACAACTTATAAAATGCTTCTGCTACTTATTTAAGCTACAGCATATAGGGGTATATTTACTAAAATGTCGTGTTTGTCCAATTTGTGTTTTTTTTTCTAAGTCCCAACATGGGAATTTACTAAGCACAAATCTCGGCAGTGTTTGGGCTATTTGTAATGGTTTTGATGGCAAAGTTCAGAAATACGAATGAATAGACCATCGGTCAAACACGGCTGTTTGTACATACAACATGGGAATTTACTATTAATTCGTATTAAGGTGTTAGTCTCTGAATACTCAAGTGCGGGTGTATTTTTTTGCGATCCGTTAAAAAAAGCAGAAAAAAAATATATGCGTTATGGTAAGAACTTACCGTTGATAACGTGATTTCTCTTATGTCCACAGGTATCCACAGGATAACATTGGGGATATTGTCGAGCAACAGCGAAAATGGCACCAACACGGTCACGAGCTTTCTGGCCTCCCGGGATGCATTGGGGCCTCCACTATATAGTCCCGCCCACTGACTCAGTCAGATCAGTTCTTTCCACAGCGATTTTAGGCAGGAATATCAGTCAGAGACCTGTTTAGGTGATAAGAACACACATGCACACCCTTCCATACAATAAGGAAGAGGTATTAGTGATTGTCTAGATCCTCAAATCAGATGCGTCAGGGTGGGATCCCTGTGGATACCTGTGGACATTAGAGAAATCACGTTATCAACGGTAAGTTCTTACCATAACGTATATTTCTCTGGCTGGGTCCACAGGATTATCCACAGGATAACATTGGGATTGCCAAAGCCATTTTAGTGGTGGGGACGCTCCTGATTGCACAGGAGGACCTTTTGCCCGAAGTCTGCGTCATGAGAGGCAAAAGTATCCAAGGCATAATGTCTGATGAATGTGTTTATGGAAGACCATGTGGCTGCCCTACATATCTGTTCTGCTGAAGCACCCTGTTGTGCTGCCCAAGAAGGACCTACCTTACGTGTAGAGTGTGCAGAGACATTAGCCGGAATAGGGAGATCTGCATGAGTATAAGCTTCTTATATTACCATTCGGAGCCATCTCGCCAGCGTCTGTTTACTAGCAGGCCATCCTCTTCTATGGAATCCGTAGAGGATGAAGAGAGAATCTGTTTTCCTGATGGCACTAGTACGACCTATGTAGATTCTTAAAGCCCGGACCACGTCCAGCGACGCTTCTCCCTCGGATAGTCCCGATACCTGAAAAGCTGGGACTACAATCTCTTCATTCAGGTGAAACTTTGATACCACCTTTGGAAGATAGCTAGATCTCGTTCTGAGAACTGCTCTGTCTGGAAAAAAACTTAGGAAAGGAGACTTACATGATAATGCTCCTAAATCTGACACTCTTCTGGCTGACGCCATTGCCAGTAAAAAAATAACTTTAACCTTTAACCACTTAAGATCTGCTCTCTCAAGTGGTTCAAACAGAGGACCCTGGAGAAATTTAAGAACTAAATTCAAATCCCAGGGAGCTGCAGGAGGAACAAATGGAGGTTGAATATGTACTACTCCTTTAAAAAACGTACGTACATCCTGTAAATCAGCAATCTTCTGCTGAAACCATACAGTTAACGCTGAAACTTGAACCCTCAAGGAAGCAACTTTCAACTCTTTATCCAATTCTGCCTGAAGGAAATCCAAAATCCTAGCTACTTCAAAAGATCTCGGATTGAAATTTTTTCCAGTACACCAATGAATATAGGCTTGCCATATTCTATGATACACACGGGCCGAAGAAGGCTTTCTTGCTCTAAGCATAGTTTGGATTACTTGTTTTGAAAATCCTTTAGCCTCTAAGATAGAGGTTTCAACAGCCACGCCGTCAAAGACAGGCGATCCAGATGACTGTGACAACAAGGACCCTGCATTAGCAGATCTGGATGTTGAGGGAGCAGTATCGGTGCTTCCACGGACTTTCTCAACATATCTGTGCACCAATGCCTTCTTGGACAAGATGGAGCTATTAGAATGATTGCTCCTTTTGCCTGTTTTATCTTTCTCACTACTCTGGGTAACAGAGATATTGGAGGGAACAGATATGCCAGCTGAAACCTCCATTCTACTGACAGTGCGTCTACCCGGACCGCTCCTGGGTCCCTTGTTCTCGATCCGTACCTCGGAACTTTGTTGTTTAGATGAGACGCCATAAGGTCTTTCTCCGGTAGACCCCATCTGTTCACCAGTGTCTGAAACACTTCTGGGTGTAGTGCCCATTTGGTTTCCTGAATGGTGTGTCGACTGAGAAAATCCGCTTTCCCATTTTAGTACACCCGGGACAAAAACTGCTGACAATGCCGGGAGATGAAGTTCTGCCCATTTTAGAATGGGAGTTACTTCCTCCATCAGTCTCTTGCTGTGAGTTCCTCCTTGACGATTGAGGTATGCTACTGCTGTCGCATTGTCTGAGCGGATCTGGACTGGTCTTCCTTGTAGATTGTCCTTTGCCTGAACCAGAGCCAAGTAAATGGCCCTTATTTCTAACAGATTTATTGGCAGGCGGCTTTCCCTTGCGGTCCACTTTCCTTGGAACCATAGGCTTCCGAGTACCGCCCCCCAGCCCTGCAGGCTGGCATCTGTTGTCAGGACTTGCCATTCTCTTATCCAAAAGGGTCTCCCCTTGTTTAAATGGTCTGTCTGTAGCCACCACGCTAGAGACCTTTTTACATTTACTGGAATCTTTATCATCTGCTTCTTTATCGTCTGATGATTTCCGTTCCATTTGGTCAGAATAAGGTGCTGCAATGGTCTGGAGTGGAATTGCGCATATTGCACCATGTCGAAGGTTGATACCATCAGACCCAACAGTCGCATTGCTGCATGGACTGACATTGTCTGGGCTTGCAATGCTTCCTGAGCCATGACCTGCACCTTGATTATCTTTTTCTCTGGTAAGAGAACTTTCTGTAGGTCTGAATCCAATATGGCTCCCAAATGAACCATCCGCTGTGACGGATTCAGGGACGACTTCTCCCAATTTATGAGCCACCCGTGTCTCTGTAAACAAACTATCGTCTGTTGGAGATGGCTCAACAGTAAATCTTGCGACTGTGCTAAGATTAACATGTCGTCTAGGTATGGGAATATTCTTATCCCCTGTTTGCGCAGACAAGCTGCCATAACCACCATGATCTTGGTAAACACCCTGGGTGCTGTAGCTAGCCCGAAAGGCAGAGATTGGAACTGGAAATGTTCCTGGAGGATGTCAAACCTGAGGTAACACTGATGCGACAGTGCTATAGGCACATGCAGGTAAGCATCCCGTACATCCAGAGATACCATGTAATCTCCCGGTTCCATAGCCAACATTATGGAGCGTAACGTCTCCATGTGGAACTTCGGGATCCATGTGTATTTGTTCAACATTTTCAGATTTAGAATTGGTCGATATGACCCATTTGGCTTCTGGATTAGAAATAGATTGGAGTAAAACCCCTGTCCCCTTTGTGATGGAGGCACTGGGACAATCACACCTGACTGCAGTAATTTTTGGACTGCTTCTTGCAGGGCATTGGCCTTCGCCTCTATACGAGACGGGCTGGTGCAAAAAATCTTTGAGGAGGCTGCCTCCTGAATGTGAACCCATACCCCTGAGATACTACCTTCTGCACCCAAGCATCTGCTGTTGACTGTCGTCATATGTGTGCAAAAAGAAGGAGTCGGACCCCAACCCTGGAATCCTCCAGGCGGAAGCCCGTCTCTTCAGGCTGACGGTTTCTGTTCAGGTTTGGAAGCTGGCTTTTTGCTAGCCCACTGCTTCCTACCCCTAGATTTAAACTGGGGTTGCTTAGGCTCCTCTTTAGCTTTCGCTTTGCTTTGCCAACGAAAGGAGCGAAATTTTAAACCCTTGAACTTAGGGTTATAAGCAACCGGAAATCTGACCTTTTTCGATACAGCCTCTGATTCTAGGATATCCGATAAAGGTTTTCCAAATAATATATTACCGACAAAAGGCAATGCTTCCAATTCTTTCTTGGACTCCGCATCTGCCTTCCAGGTCCGTAGCCAAACTGCTCTGCGAGCGACTACTGTCAAGGCAGAAGCTTTAGAAGCAACTGTGCCTACGTCAATTGCTGCTTCTTCCAAATACTGGGCAGATTGTCTTAAACGGCAAAAACGATCCTCTTGCTCCCTAGTAGGAGAAGGGATGTCATTCTCTAGTTCCTCTATCCATTCGCCCATTGCCTTTGCTACCCAGGCCGAAGCCATAGCAGGTCTTACCACTGCTCCTACTAGAGAAAAAATATTTTTCAACAGGCTCTCTACCCTTCTGTCTGTAACATCATTCAATGAGGTAGATGACAGTGGTAAAGCAGATTTATGCACAAGTCTTTTCGAACACTCCACAGCAGGAAATGGATAATAAGAATCCCATCTCTTAGGAATCTTATACTTCTTACTGGGCGCTGCCCAAGACTCATCCATCATTTCCGTCAGCTCATCTGGGAATTTTGTTCGTTTAAATACAGGTGCTTTAGCTTTTAACACTGTCTTGGCTGGCTCTTCCAACAAGAGAACAGCCTTCACAGCATTAATAAGTTCAGCTACATCTTCTGAACTAAAGCTCTGCGACTGATCATCATACGGAGTTGAATCTATTGTATCATCATCATCCGATGTATCCTCTTGTGTAGTCTGCCATACAGACGTATCTGTCTTAGTCTTACCTGTCCCTTGGTTGCTTGTAGAGGCTACTGGAACCAAACCATAGGAAGGGAGCTGCATGTATGGGTTCATAGTGTAACCTAACCCCTGAGGTGGTGCTACCGGAGCTAACCTGTCCGCTATTGAAGACAGAGTCTTTGTGAACATATTCCATGGTGGCTCTGTTGGTGGTTGAACCAATTCCTGTTTTTTACTTCGCTGAAAAGCGAAACAGTTTGCACACAAACCCTCATAAGTGACCAATTGATTCATATCAATTACCCCTAACTTACAAGATAAGGATGTTAGGGCTGTAGGAGTGCTTGCTAAATTCTCCTCATCACTTTTGCAGCTCACAGACATGGTATTAACCTGTTATTGAGTACACAATTTGTGACTGAAAATCACTGCATATGTCAGTATATAGAGGTGAGATCAATCTGACCACAGTGCACCTGATTTGAGGGTCAGAACAGGACTGACATTACACAGAAAAGTCAGCACCCATACTAGCAGTCAGTCACATGTTAAAGCATTAGACATTGCCATATGAGAATACAACCTCCATAACAACTTATACATAAGTAGGAAAATTGTACTTCTGTTTTAAACTGGTTCTTTTTTCAACATAGCATGCAGAAAACACAGTAATATACAGGTCTCATATGCAATAGGTACTAAAAATTAACAATGCATACTAAGAAGTAGAGAGAATTTTTAGTACTGTGGCCCTCATTCCGAGTTGTTCGCTCTGTAATTTTCTTCGCATCACAGCTATTTTCTGCTAATTGCGCATGCGCAATGTTTGCACTGCGACTGCGCCAAGTAAATTTGCTAAGAAGTTTGGTATTTTACTCACGGCATTACGAGGTTTTTTCTTCGTTCTGGTGATCGGAGTGTGATTGACAGGAAGTGGGTGTTTCTGGGCGGAAACTGGCCGTTTTATGGGTGTGTGTGAAAAAACGCTGCCGTTTCTGGGAAAAACGCGGGAGTGGCTGAAGAAACGGGGGAGTGTCTGGGCGAACGCTGGGTGTGTTTGTGACGTCAAACCAGGAACGACAAGCACTGAAATGATCGCACTGGAAGAGTAAGTCTTGAGCTACTCAGAAACTGCACAGAGAAATCTTTTCGCAATATTGCAAATCTTTCGTTTGCAATTCTGCTAAGCTAAGATTCACTCCCAGTAGGCGGCGGCTTAGCGTGTGCAATGCTGCTAAAAGCAGCTTGCGAGCGAACAACTCGGAATGAGGGCCTGTATACCCTGCCTCCGTAGAGCGGGATACAGGGAGACTCACCACACTTCCATATCCAAGCAAATATGTTCGTAAGACGCTGAGTGGATTCAGACGCTACTGGTGTACACTGCCGCTCTTGATAACTGATAACGGACATGGACGCTCACCAACGGACATGGACGCTGAGCGACTTCCACGTGTATGCAGACGCTAAGACCTGCGACTCGGTATGGGCGGGTTTATCTCCAGTGTACACAACCGCAGCGTCTAAGCTGCGACCGAGTACCCTCGTGATAGCGTCTGAGCCGGAAGTGAGGTCATTTAGTTCATGAAACGAGAAACACGCGGGAACTGGCCATGAACTCGGAGGAGGGACGGCCAGGAGAGCATCTGAATCCCCCTGTTGACTTAAACTCCCAGGATCGCGGCCTCTACCTAGTCCTGGCGCCTATTATCCCCTGAGCGTAGCGCTGTCGCACTCTAGATGTTCGGCGCATCAACACACTGTTTGTAGTCTCCACCAAAATCAGTGTAGCTGTGTCCTGACCCCTCTAGTAAGAGGAAGTCCATAGACTCACCGTCTCCCCATGCTCCAGCCACAGCCTGGTTACGTCTGCTGGACCTGCTAGAACATCCGACACAGACGCCCGTCGAGACAGCACTGATACCCGAAGGTAAGCGTTGTTGCGACGCGGTGGGGAGTTGTTGGAGCGTCTCTTTTTAGAATACGCTTAAGACGCTGTTAAGATAAGTCGTTCAAAAACAATATAGTAAGTCTATAAAAATAAAATAATAAAAGCTTGAGGCTGCTCTCACAGCAGCCCTGTGACCATGCGGCTTCCAGCCGCACCAAGCAAAAAACTGATCTGACTGAGTCAGTGGGCGGGACTATATAGTGGAGGCCCCAATGCATCCTGGGAGGCCAGAAAGCTCGTGACCGTGTTGGTGCCATTTTCGCTGTCGCTCAACAATATCCCCAATGTTATCCTGTGAATAATCCTGTGGACCCAGCCAGAGAAAGACCTGCTTTTTCCAGGCGAGTTTGGATAATCATTAGTGATGTGCACCGGACATTTTTCGTGTTTCGTGTTTTGGTTTTGGATTCGGTTCTGCGGCCGTGTTTTGGATTCAGACGCGTTTTGGCAAAACCTCACCGAAATTTTTTTGTCGGATTCGGGTGTGTTTAGGATTCGGGTGTTTTTTTCAAAAAACCCTAAAAAACAGCTTAAATCATAGAATTTGGGGGTCATTTTGATCCCTTAGTATTATTAACCTCAATAACCATAATTTCCACTCATTTCCAGTCTATTCTGAACACCTCACACCTCACAATATTATTTTTCGTCCTAAAATTTGCACAGAGGTCGCTGTGTGACTAAGCTAAGCGACACAAGTGGCCGACACAAACACCTGGCCCATCTAGGAGTGGCACTGCAGTGTCAGACAGGATGGCACTTCAAAAAAATTGTCCCCAAACAGCACATGATGCAAAGAAAAAAAGAGGCGCAATGAGGTCGCTGTGTGACTAAGCTAAGCGACACAAGTGGCCGACACAAACACCTGGCCCATATAGGAGTGGCACCAGTGGCGGATTTAGCGGGGGGCGATTAGGGCGAACGCCCCCCCTACAAATACCGGCACCGGGATGGAGGCCGGGTCCCGGCGCGGTATTGGGAACGGGGTGGAGAGCGGTGCAACGCGGCGGGGTACGAGGAGAGAGAGGAGCGTCCTGACGCGCGTACAGCGACCTCTGTTCTGACCACGCCCCCTCCTTCCTGTACGTGCGTCAGGACACTCTCTCTCTGTCTTCATCCTCTGCCGCGCTGCACCGCTCTGCACCCCGTTCCCAATACCGCGGCGGGACCCGGCCTCCATCTATGAGGTGGGAGTGTGTGTGAGTGTGAGTGTGTGTGTGTGAGTGTGTGTGTGAGTGTGTGTGTGTGTGTGTGTGTGTGTGTGTCTCCCATTTCTCTCCCCCCCCCCCCCCCTCTTCTCCCTGCATTATTTGGCTGAATTTTGCCTCAT
Source organism: Pseudophryne corroboree (assembly GCF_028390025.1). Taxonomy (NCBI): domain Eukaryota; kingdom Metazoa; phylum Chordata; class Amphibia; order Anura; family Myobatrachidae; genus Pseudophryne; species Pseudophryne corroboree. Next base: position 942,982,358 of record NC_086444.1, on the reverse strand, counting down.
TCTGTGTGCTATGTCATTTTTGCCTCATACAGTGTGCTATAATGTGATTTTTCCCTCATTCTGCGAGCTATCATGTGATTTTTCCCTCATTCTGCATGCTATCATGTGAATTTTGCCTCATTCTGCGTGCTATCATGTGAATTTTGCCTCATTCTGCGTGCTATCATGTGAATTTTACCTCATTTTGCGTGCTATCATGTGAATTTTGCCTCATTCTGCGTGCTATCATGTCATTTTTGCCTCATACAGTGTGCTATAATGTGATTTTTCCCTCATTCTGCATGCTATCATGTGATTTTTCCCTCATTCTGCGTGCTATCATGTGAATTTTGCCTCATTCTGCGTGCTATCATGTGAATTTTGCCTCATTCTGCGTGCTATCATGTGAATTTTGCCTCATTCTGCGTGCTATCATGTGAATTTTGCCTCATTCTGCGTGCTATCATGTCATTTTTGCCTCATACAGTGTGCTATAATGTGATTTTTCCCTCATTCTGCGTGCTATCATGTGAATTTTGCCTCATTCTGCGTGCTATAATGTCAATTTCGGCTCATTCTGCGTGCTATAACGTCATTTTTGCCTCATACAGTGTGCTATACTGTGATTTTTCCCTCATTCTGCATGCTATCATGTGAATTTTCCCTCATTCTGCGTGCTATCATGTGAATTTCGGCTCATTCAGTGTGCTACAATGTGAATTTCGGCTCAGTCAGTGTGCTATAATGTGAATTTCGGCTCATTCAGTGTGCTACAATGTGAATTTCGGCTCATTCAGTGTGCTATAATGTGAATTTCGGATCATACTGTGTGCTATAATGTGAATTTTAGCTCATTCTGTGTGCTATAATGTGAATTTCGGCTCATACAGTGTGCTACAATGTGAATTTCGGCTCATACAGTGTGCTACAATGTGAATTTCGGCTCATACAGTGTGCTATGATGTGAATTTCAGCTCATACAGTGTGCTATAATGTGAATGTCGGCTCATTCAGTGTGCTATAATGTGAATTTCGGATCATACTGTGTGCTACATTGTGAATTTCAGCTCATACAGTGTGCTATAATGTGAATTTCGGCTCATTCTGTGTGCTGTAGAAACAGAATTTGTCGGCAGATAAGAACCACTTGGCCCATCTAGTCTGCCCCTTTTTTTTTTTTTTTCTTACATTAGTTTTATCTTTAACCTTATCTGATCCTTATTTCTTTGTAAGAATATCCTTATGTCTATCCCATGCATGTTTAAATTGCCCTACTGTCTTATCCTCTACCACCCCTGATGGAAGGAATGGCGATTCGCCAGTCTGTATCACCAGTGCGCAGGGTTCTCTCCACTAACTGGCAACATTTTATTAGTAATGGCAACAATAGGAAATTTTAGAAGTGAACGGGAAGGGCATTACTAAGTGGGAGGGGCTATGATTAGGGGGAGGAGTCATCATTCTTAAACCGCCCCCCCCCTAAAAGTTAAGTCTAGATCCGCCACTGAGTGGCACTGCAGTGTCAGACAGGATGGCACTTCAAAATAATTGTCCCCAAACAGCACATGATGCAAAGAAAAAAAGAGGCGCAATGAGGTCGCTATGTGACTAAGCTAAGCGACACAAGTGGCCGACACAAACACCTGGCCCATCTAGGAGTGGCACTGCAGTGTCAGACAGGATGTCACTTCAAAAAAATTGTCCCCAAACAGCACATGATGCAAAGAAAAATGAAAGAAAAAAGAGGTGCAAGATGGAATTGTCCTTGGGCCCTCCCACCCACCCTTATGTTGTATAAACAGGACATGCACACTTTAACGAACCCATAATTTCAGCGACAGGGTCTGTCACACGACTGTGACTGAAATGACTGGTTGGTTTGGGCCCCCACCAAAAAAGAAGCAATCAATCTCTCCTTGCACAAACTGGCTCTACAGAGGCAAGATGTCCACCTCATCATCATCCTCCGATTCCTCACCCCTTTCACTGTGTACATCCCCCTCCTCACAGATTATTAATTCGTCCCCACTGGAATCCACCATCCCAGGTCCCTGTGTACTTTGTGGAGGCAATTGCTGCTGGTGAATGTCTCCACGCAGGAATTGATTATAATTCATTTTGATGAACATCATCTTCTCCACATTTTCTGGAAGTAACCTCGTACGCCGATTGCTGACAAGGTGAGCGGCTGCACTAAACACTCTTTCGGAGTACACACTGGAGGGGGGGCAATTTAGGTAAAATAAAGCCAGTTTGTGCAAGGGCCTCCAAATTGCCTCTTTTTCCTGCCAGTATACGTACGGACTGTCTGACGTGCCTACTTGGATGCGGTCACTCATATAATCCTCCACCATTCTTTCAATGGTGAGAGAATCATATGAAGTGACAGTAGACGACATGTCAGTAATCCTTGGCAGGTCCTTCAGTCCAGACCAGATGTCAGCACTCGCTCCAGACTGCCCTGCATCACCGCCAGCGGGTGGGCTCGGAATTCTTAGCCTTTTCCTCGCACCCCCAGTTGCGGGAGAATGTGAAGGAGGAGATGTTGACGGGTCACGTTCCGCTTGACTTGACAATTTTCTCACCAGCAGGTCTTTGAACCTCTGCAGACTTGTGTCTGCCGGAAAGAGAGATACAACGTAGGTTTTAAATCTAGGTCCGAGCACGGTGGCCAAAATGTAGTGCTCTGATTTCAACAGATTGACCACCCGTGAATCCTGCTTAAGTGAATTAAGGGCTCCATCCACAAGTCCCACATGCCTAGCGGAATCGCTCTGTTTTAGCTCCTCCTTCAATGTCTCCAGCTTCTTCTGCAAAAGCCTGATGAGGGGAATGACCTGACTCAGGCTGGCAGTGTCTAAACTGACTTCACGTGTGGCAAGTTCAAAGGGTTGCAGAACCTTGCAAAACGTTGAAATCATTCTCCACTGCGCTTGAGTCAGGTGCATTTCACCTCCTTTGCCTATGTCGTGGCCAGATGTATAGGCTTGAATGGCCTTTTGCTGCTCCTCCATCCTCTGAAGCATATAGAGGTTTGAATTCCACCTCGTTACCACCTCTTGCTTCAGATGATGGCAGGGCAGATTCAGGAATGTTTGGTGGTGCGCCAGTCTTCGGCACGCGGTGGCTGAATGCCGAAAGTGGCCCGCAATTCTTCGGGCCACCGACAGCATCTCTTGCACGCCCCTGTCATTTTTTAAATAATTCTGCACCACCAAATTCAATGTATGTGCAAAACATGGGACGTGCTGAAATTTGCCCAGATGTAATGCACGCACAATATTGCTGGCGTTGTCCGATGTCACAAATCCCCAGGAGAGTCCAATTGGGGTAAGCCATTCTGCGATGATCTTTCTCAGTTTCCGTAAGAGGTTGTCAGCTGTGTGCCTCTTCTGGAATGCGGTGATACAAAGCGTAGCCTGCCTAGGAACGATTTGGCGTTTGCGAGATGCTGCTACTGGTGCCGCCGCTGGTGTTCTTGCTGCGGGAGGCAATACATCTACCCAGTGGGCTGTCACAGTCATATAGTCCTGAGTCTGCCCTGCTCCACTTGTCCACATGTCCATGGTTAAGTGGACATTGGGTACAACTGCATTTTTTAGGACACTGGTGAGTCTTTTTCTGAGGTCTGTGTACATTTTCGGTATCGCCTGCCTAGAGAAATGGAACCTAGATGGTATTTGGTACCGGGAACACAGTACCTCAATCAAGTCTCTAGTTGCTTCTGAATTAACGGTGGATACCGGAACCACGTTTCTCACCGCCCAGGCTGCCAAGGCCTGAGTTATCTGCTTTGCAGCAGGATGACTGCTGTGATATTTCCTCTTCCTCGCAAAGGACTGTTGGACAGTCAATTGCTTACTGGAAGTAGTACAAGTGGTCTTCCGACTTCCCCTCTGGGATGACGATCGACTCCCAGCAGCTACAACAGCAGCACCAGCAGCAGTAGGCGTTACACTCAAGGATGCATCGGAGGAATCCCTGGCAGGAGAGGACTCATCAGACTTGCCAGTGACATGGCCTGCAGGACTATTGGCTTTCCTGGGTAAGGAGGAAATTGACACTTAGAGAGTTGGTGGTGTGGTTTGCAGGAGCTTGGTTACAAGAGGAAGGGATTTAGTGGTCAGTGGACTGCTTCCGCTGTCACCCAAAGTTTTTGAACTTGTCACTGACTTATGATGAATGCGCTGCAGGTGACGTATAAGGGAGGATGTTCCGAGGTGGTTAACGTCCTTACCCCTACTTATTACAGCTTGACAAAGGCAACACACGGCTTGACACCTGTTGTCCGCATTTGTGTTGAAATAATTCCACACCGAAGAGCTGATTTTTTTTGTATTTTGACCAGGCATGTCAATGGCCATATTCGTCCCACGGACAACAGGTGTCTCCCCGGGTGCCTGACTTAAACAAACCACCTCACCTTCAGAATCCTCCTTGTCAATTTCCTCATCCTGGTGTACTTCAAAGTGACATCTTCAATTTGACTATCAGGAACTGGACTGCGGGTGCTCCTTCCAGCACTTGCAGGGGGCGTGCAAATGGTGGAATGCGCAAGCTCTTCCCGTCCAGTGTTGGGAAGGTCAGGCATCGCAACCGACACAATTGGACTCTCCTTGGGTATTTGTGATTTAGAAGAACGCACAGTTCTTTGCTGTGCTTTTGCCAGCTTAAGTCTTTTCATTTTTCTAGCGAGCGGATGAGTGCTTCCATCCTCATGTGAAGCTGAACCACTAGCCATGAACATAGGCCAGGGCCTCAGCCATTCCTTGCCACTCCGTGTCGTAAATGGCATATTGGCAAGTTTACGCTTCTCCTCAGACGCTTTTAATTTTTATTTTTGGGTGATTTTACTGAAATTTTTTATTTTTTATTTTAGATGCTCTCTACTATGACATTGGGCATCAGCCTTGGCAGACGACGTTGATGGCATTTCATCGTCTCGGCCATGACTAGTGGCAGCAGCTTCAGCACGAGGTGGAAGTGGATATTGATCTTTCCCTATTTTAACAACCACATTTTTGTTCTCCATTTTTTAATGTGTGGAATTATATGCCTACTACTATATATACTGCGCACAACTGAAATGCACCACAGGTATGGATGGATAGTATACTTGACGACACAGAGGTAGGTAGAGCAGTGGCCTTCCGTACCGTACTGCTATATATAGTATACTGGTGGTCACTGTGTCAGCAAACTGCAAAACTAAAATGCACCAGAGGTATAGAATGTAGATGGATAGTATACTTAATGACAACACAGAGGTAGGTACAGCAGTGGCCTTCCGTACCGTGCTGCTATATATAGTATACTGGTGGTCACTGTGTCAGCAAACTGCAAAACTAAAATGCACCACAGGTATAGAATGTAGATGGATAGTATACTTAATGAATGACGACACAGAGGTAGGTACAGCAGTGGCCTTCCGTACCGTACTGCTATATATAGTATACTGGTGGTCATTGTGTCAGCAAACTGCAAAACTAAAATGCACCACAGGTATAGAATGTAGATGGATAGTATACTTAATGACGACACAGAGGTAGGTACAGCAGTGGCCTTCCGTACCGTACTGCTATATATAGTATACTGGTGGTCACTGTGTCAGCAAACTGCAAAACTAAAATGCACCACAGGTATAGAATGTAGATGGATAGTATACTTAATGACGACACAGAGGTAGGTACAGCAGTGGCCTTCCGTTCCGTACTGCTATATATAGTATACTGGTGATCACTGTGTCAGCAAACTGCAAAACTAAAATGCACCACATGTATAGAATGTAGATGGATAGTATACTTAATGACGACACAGAGGTAGGTACAGCAGTGGCCTTCCGTACCGTACTGCTATATATAGTATACTGGTGGTCACTGTGTCAGCAAACTGCAAAACTAAAATGCACCACAGGTATAGAATGTAGATGGATAGTATACTTAATGACGACACAGAGGTAGGTACAGCAGTGGCCTTCCGTACCGTACTGCTATATATAGTATACTGGTGGTCACTGTGTCAGCAAACTGCAAAACTAAAATGCACCACAGGTATAGAATGTAGATGGATAGTATACTTAATGACGACACAGAGGTAGGTACAGCAGTGGCCTTCCGTACCGTACTGCTATATATAGTATACTGGTGGTCACTGTGTCAGCAAACTGCAAAACTAAAATGCACCACAGGTATAGAATGTAGATGGATATGGATAGTACTCTTAATGACGACACAGAGGTAGGTACAGCAGTGGCCTTCCGTACCGTACTGCTTTATATAGTATACTGGTGGTCACTGTGTCAGCAAAACACTGCACTGTACTCCTCCTATATAATATTATACTGGTGGTCCCGACTCCCCAGTCCCAGCAATAAAGCAGCACACTGAGCACAGATATGGAGTGTTTCTCAGGCAGGCAACATATACTGGTGGTCACTGTCAGCAAAACTCTGCACTGTACTCCTGCTATATTACAGCTGCTCCCCAGTCCCCACAATTAAGCAGTGTGAGCACAGATATATGCAGCACACTGAGCACAGATATGGAGCGTTTTTTTCAGGCAGAGAACGGATAACTGGTGGTCACTGATCAGCAAAACTCTGCACTGTACTCCTCCTATATTATTCAGCTGCTCCCCAGTCCTCCCCACAATGAATTAAGCAATAAGCACAATCAAATTCAACTATAACAGAGAGGACGCCAGCCACGTCCTCTCCGTAACATTTCCAATGCACGAGTGAAAATGGCGGCGACGCGCGGCTGCTTATATAGAATCCGAATCTTGCGAGAATCCGACAGCGGGATGATGACGTTCGGGCGCGCTCGGGTTACCCGAGCCATACGGGAGAATCCGAGTATGGCTCGGACCCGTGTAAAAAGGGTGAAGTTCGGGGGGGTTCGGTTTCCGAGAAACCGAATCCGCTCATCACTAATAATCATGCACGGATCAGTGAGATCTGCGCATGGTTATCTATGGGAAAGGGTCTGTTTAGTGTAAAAACTGAAAAAAAAATTGCGTGGGGTCCCCCCTCCTAAGCATAACCAGCCTCGGGCTCTTTGAGCCGGTCCTGGTTGTAAAAACACAGGGGAAAAATTGACAGGGGATACCCCATATTTTAACAACCAGCACCGGGCTCTGCGCCTGGTCCTGGTGTGAAAAATACGGGGGACCCCTACGTCTTTTGTCCCCACGCAAACATTTTTTATGTTTTTAACCCATTCTGCACTGCTCACAATGCACACAATGAAACCCTGCACGGATCTCACAGATCCGGCCGGGATTCCTTGTGTTTTGTCAGACAGAGTTTTACTCATCACTCCCGTAAATCACTGCCTGACATTACGAATCACATCGACATCGGAAAAAACGAATGTGGAAAACTCGGCAGCTTAGTAAATGACCGTATCAGGGGGGTCATTCCGAGTTGTTCGTTCGTTATATTTTTCTCGCAACGGAGCGATTAGTCGCTAATGCGCATGCGCAATGTCCGCAGTGTGACTGCGCCAAGTAAATTTGCTATGCAGTTAGGTATTTTACTCACGGCATTACGAGGTTTTTTCTTCGTTCTGGTGATCGTAATGTGATTGACAGGAAGTGGGTGTTTCTGGGCGGAAACTGGCCGTTTTATGGGTGTGTGCGAAAAAACGCTACCGTTTCTGGGAAAAACGCGGGAGTGGCTGGAGAAACGGAGGAGTGTCTGGCCGAACGCTGGGTGTGTTTGTGACGTCAAACCAGGAACGAAACTGACCGCAGTTGCCGAGTAAGTGTGGAGCTACTCAGGCAGAAACTGCTAAGAAGTGTCTATTCGCAATTTTGCTAATCTTTCGTTCGCAATTTTGATAAGCTAAGATTCACTCCCAGTAGGCGGCGGCTTAGCATGTGCAAAGCTGCTAAAAGCAGCTTGCGAGCGAACAACTCGGAATGAGGGCCCAGGATTCAAAAAGTTGCAGTAAAATGCACCCGATACCATTCGAGATCAAACACCCTTAAAAACGGCTAAAACACGAATATTAGTAAATATACCCCCTAGAGAGAGCAGTCGCTATTTTTGAGCACAGTCCTGATTTTTTATCCCAGAATTTTCTCAATAATATGGAGTAGTTTCAGTTGAGCTAGCCAAGCTTTGGAAGAAACTAGGGGGAAAATTTACTAAAGGTCAAGTTTTGCTAATTAGCAGTTTTTCAGTGATAAACAGAGATTTTGCAAGTCGGAGATTTACTATGGAACAAATCGCTGCTACTAAGAGACAAAAACGTGAATTCACAAACCAAATCACAGCATCTCACCATTGGACCAAACATCATTGGATTAACGGGATGCGTATAGCATCCCAATGGATGGGATACCAGTGGTCATGTGAATCGTATCCCAACAAGCGGTATATCATACTGAAACCAGATTAACATTGACATCACTGCAAATCACAAATTTACTAATATTAATAATGTAATAATGTAACGTACTTCATGTGAAGCCTGCATGGGGGGTTGTAATGCCATAGCTAGGTGACATTTTTGATGGGGTCACACATTAATTTTCAGGATCGGGGTGCTGGTTCATTGAAATACAGGGGATCTCCAGTCCGTTTTCCCCTCGTATTTCCTGAACCAGGACCAGGGCCGGCTCAAGGCCTACTAGCACCCTAAGCGAGAAAATGTCAAAGCGCCATACCACCCCCCCCATGCGCGCGCCTAAGGCACGCGCGCTTCTGAAGAAGTGGGCGTGGCCTCGCAACTTCATATTGTCAAACTATAAGTAAATATATTTTCACACCCCCTCTACGCACACAATTAGCAGCCTTACACATAACGCCCACAGTAGTGTTCCTTACACATAATGTCTCCAGTATAGTGCCAGATACACATAATGACCCCAGTAGTGCAGGGTCAGATAGACATGACATGCCACCAGCAGTGCCAGATAGACATGATATGCTCCCCAGCAGTGCCAGATACACATAATGACCCCAGTAGTGCAGTGCCAGATAGACATGATATGCCCGCCAGCAGTGCCAGATACACAGGATATACCCCCCCTCCAGCAGTATCAGATAGATATTATATGCCCCCCATCAGTGCCAGATAGACATGATATGCCCCCCAGCAGTGCCAGATACACATGTTATTCCCCCCAGCAGTGCCAGATAGACATGATATATCCTGCAGCAGTGCCAGATACACATGATATGCCCCCCAGCAGTGCCAGATACACAAGATATGCCTCCAGCAGTGCCAGATACACATGATATGCCCCCAGCAGTGTCAGCTACACATGAAATGCCCCCCAGCAGTGCCAGGTACACATGATATGGCCCCAGCAGTGCCAGCTACACATCATATGCTGCGCAGCAGTGCCAGCTACACATCATATGCCCCACAGCAGTGCCAGCTAGCACGCAGCCGTGCCAGCTACACATGATATGCACCGCAGCAGTGTCAGCTACACATGAAATGCCCCGCAGCAGTGCCAGGAACACATGATATGCCCCACAGCAGTGCCAGCTACACATGATATGCCCCGCAGCAGTGCCAGCAACACCTGACATGCCCCCAGCAGTGCCAGCTACACTTGATATGCCCCGCAGCAATGCCAGCTACACATGACATGCCCCGCAGCAGTGCCAGCAACACATGATATGCCCCCCAGCAGTGCCAGCAACACATGATATGCCCCTCAGCAGTGCCAGCTACACATGAAATGCCCCGCAGCCGTGCTAGATACACATGATATGCCCACAGCAGTGCCAGCTACACCTGATATGCCCCACAGCATTGCCAGCTACACCTGATATGTGCCCAGCAGTGCAAACTACAGATGACATGCCCCGCAGCAGTGCCAGCTACACGTGATATGCCCCGCTGCAGTACCAGCAACACATGATATGCCCCGCAGCAGTGCCAGCAACACATGATATGCCCCGCAGCAGTGCCAGCTACACATGAAATGCCCCGCAGCCGTGCTAGGTACACATGATATGCCCACAGCAGTGCCAGCTACACCTGATATGCGCCCAGCAGTGCAAGCTACAGATGACATGCCCTGCAGCAGTGGCAGCTACACATGATATGCCCCGCAGCAGTGCCAGCTACACATGATATGCCCCGCAGCAGTGTCAGCTACACATGATATGCCCAGCAGCAGTGTCAGCTACACATGAAATGCCCCCCAGCAGTGTCAGATACACATGATATGCCCCCAGCAGTGCCAGCTACACATTATTTGCCGCGGAGCAGTGCCAGCTACACATGATATGCCCCACAGCAGTGCCAGCTAGCCCGCAGCCATGCCAGCTACAAATGATATGCACTGCTGCAGTGTCAGCTACACATGAAATGCCATGCAGCAGTGCCAGGTACACATGATATGCCTACAGCAGTGCCAGCTACACATGATATGCCCTCCAGCAGTGCCAGCTACACATGATATGCCCCGCAGCAGTGCCAAATACACATGATATGCCACACAGCAGTGCCAGGTACACATGATAGGCCCCGCAGCAGTGCCAGCTACACATGATATGCCCCCCAGCAGTGCCAGATACACATGATATGCCCTGCAGCAGTGCTATATACACATGATATGCCCCCAAGCAGTGCCAGATACACCTGATATGCCCCTAGCAGTGCCATCTACACATGATATGCCCCGCAGCAGTGCCAGATACATAAGATATGCCTCGCAGCAGTGCCAGATACACATGATATGCCCCGCAGCCGTGCCAGGTACACATGATATGCCCTTCAGCAGTGCCAGATACACATGATATGCCCCCAGCAGTGCCATCTACACATGATATGCCCCACGGCAGTGCCAGCTACACATGATATGCCCCGCAGCAGTGCCAGGTACACATGATATGCCCTGCAGCAGTGCCATATACACATGATATGCCCCCAAGCAGTGCCAGATACACCTGATATGCCCCCAGCAGTGCCATCTATACATGATATGCCCCACGGCAGTGCCAGCTACACATGATATGCCCCGCAGCAGTGCCAGGTACACATGATATGCCCTGCAGCAGTGCCAGATACACATGATATACCCCAATTAGGCACCGGTCCACGAGCCAATCAAAGCTTGTAGTCCAGCAGCCAATCAGGAGCCTCTTCTACTGGTCCACGAGCTCTGATTGGTTCACGGGCCGGCGCCGCTTACGTAGGCACTTGTGGGAGGCGGGCCGGTGGATGGATGCTGTGGCTTCAGGCAGGGCAGGTACCAATATGGTGGTGCGAGCTAGCGAGTCCATTAAGTGTGGCACCCTGTTCGGCCGCTCTATTGGAACGTGCCTGGAGCTGGCAGTGACCAGGACCATCTCATACAGCCCAGTGCTGGTTATGCTTTTGGATGGGAAGCCCCATTTCATTTTCTTTGTAAAATTAACCCTTTCATTCACTTATAATTTAAAAGTCTCACTGAGCTGTGCAGGCTTCACAGCAAACATGCTGCTTTATCACAGCTAAATTGTCACCTCCGAGCAGGAACAACACAATTCCTATTACCATCTTCTCCGCTCCCTCCCCCCCACTGCCTGCTCCCACCTTGCTCACCTCTTTAACCTATCAACACATTTTAATAAAAAGAATAGTGAGCAATATATATAAAAATGTATAAACTACACATTAAAAAGTTTTTTGTTGTTTTAAAAAATAGATACTGTATATGAAGTGAGCTGTGCTCCTCTCAGTTCCAGAATGGAAATAAGTTATAGGAAGTTCAATAAACCTGTTCCAATAAACAGTCCCCTTGATCCCAATAGGCCCGTAAGGACACAACTCTGTGCAATAGTTACCACCAGCGATTCTCAAGGCGTTTAAGTGGTAGGCATCCGTGAAGTGCTTTCCCTTGGTTGGTGGTGTAGAGATCGTTCAACGGTGTGGAAGATTCTCTCCTTAGACGGGATCCAGATTCATGCAACAATGGGGACTTGGGAGGTCATTCTGAGTTCATCGCTCGCTAGCAGTTTTTAGCAGCCGTGCAAACGCTATGCCGCCTCCCACTGGGAGTGAATTTTAGCTTAGCAGAAGTGCGAATGAAAGGATCGCAGAGCGGCTACAAAGTTTTTTTGTGCCTTCCCAGAGTAGCTCAAAACCTACTCAGCGCTTGCGATCACTTCAGACTGCTCAGTTTCTGTTTCTGTCACAAACACGCCTTGCGTTCACCCAGCCACGCCTGCATTTTTCCTGGCACGCCTGCGTTTTTTCGAACACTCCGAACACTTCGAACACTCCCTGAAAACAGTCAGTTGACACCCAGAAACGCCCCCTTCATGTCAATCACTCTGCGGCCAGCAGTGCGACTGAAAAGCTTCGCTAGACCCTGTGTGAAACTAAATCGTTCGTTGTAATAGTACGTCGCACGTGCGCATTATGCCGCATACGCATGCTCAGAAGTGCCTTTTTTTGCCTCATCGCTGCACAGCGAGTGAATGCAGCTAGCGAACAACTCAGAATGACCACCTTGGTCCAGGTGTCGATCTTCCAATGAAGTGAAAAGTTGAGAGTGAGCACGAACAGCAGATCCGCATAAACGCCTTTAGAATCGCTGGTGGTAACTATTGCACACGGTTGTGTCCTTACAGGCCTATTGGGATCAAGGTGACTGTTTATTGGAACAGGTTTATTGAACTTCCTACAACCTATTTCCATTCTGGAACTGAGAGGAGCACGGCTCACTTCATATACAGTATCTATTTTTTAAAACAACAAAAAACTTTTTAATGTGTAGTTTATACATATATATATATATATATATATATATATATATATATTTCTCACTATTCTTTTTATTAAAATGTGTTGATGTTCTGACCTACCTCTCTCGTTTGTGACCTTTTTAGCGCTAGTATTTTCTTGTGTATTTGATATTATTGAGGTCTGACCAACCCCTTGTGTTTAGCTGCAGTGTTCATCCTCCCCTTCCAGCGCCAGGGGTTAATTACCCTAGGGTAGTTTCTCTTTTCTGTCTTTAACCTATCATTCTCTACCGGCATCTTTCCATCACCATTCAAACATGCTCTGGTGTCCCCTATTCTCAAAAAAAAGAACCTCGACCCTTCATCACTCACTAGCTACTGCCCCATCTCTCTTCTCCCTTTCGCCTCCAAACTACTTGAACGGCTGGTCTACAGCCATCTCACTAGCTACCTCTCTTGATCCACTTCAATCTGGCTTTTGCCCACTCCACTCCACAGAGACTGCCCTGGTGAAAGTCACCAATGATCTACTTTCGGACAAATCCAAGGGCCACTTCTCTCTGCTCATCCTTCTGGACCTCTCTGCTGCCTTTGACACCATGGATCACCCTCTCCCCCTCCGCACAATCCAAAACGTTGGCATCTCTAGCACCATCCTTGACTGGTTTACCTCATACCTCACTAACCGCTCCTTCTCTGTGTCTGCCTCCGGAACCACCTCAAACCCTTTCATCCTTCCTGTTGGTGTCCCTCAGGGTTCTGTCCTAGATCCCCTTCTGTTCTCCCTGTACATCTCTTCCCTGGGTGCGCTCATTAACTTCTTTGGCATTCAATAACACCTCTATGCTGATGATACACAACTCTACCTCTCCTCTCCTGATCTGTCCTCCTCTGTCCTCTCTCAGGTCTCCAGCTGCCTCTCTGCCATATCCTCCTGGATGTCTGAGCGCTCTCTGAAGCTCAACATGGACAAAACTAAACTCGTTATCTTTCCCCCAGCCAGAGCAACACCCCCTACAAATATCTCTATCACTGTTGACAATACAATCATCTCCCCCGTTCCCCAACTCCGCTGCCTGGGCGTCACTCTTGACTCCTCCCTCTCCTTTGCACCCTACATCCAAGCTCTAGCGCAATCTTGTCGGTTCCAGCTACGCAACATTGCTCGCATCAGGCCATTTCTCTCCCAGAGTGCAACTAAACTTATCATCCACTCACTGGTCATCTCACGACTCGACTACTGCAATGTTCTCCTCACTGGCCTCACTTGCTCCCACCTCGCTCCCCTCCAATGTGTCCTCAACTCTGCAGCTAGGCTCATCTTCCTCTCCCGCCGCTCCACTTCTGCCACTCCCCTACGACAAAATATACACTGGCTCCCATTCCTCTACAGAATCCTCTTCAAACTCCTCACCCTCACATACAAGGCCATCTCTAATTCCACTGCTCCCTACATCTCCAACCTCCTCTCCCTTCATACCCCCTCCTTCCCACTACAGTCGGCCGATGACCGCTGCCTCTCCTCTGTCTCGGTCACTGCTTCCCATGCACGAGTTCAAGATTTTGCCTGTGCTGCACCCCTTCAGTGGAACACACTCCCCCGCTCCATTAGACTCTCCCCGACCTTGCAAAGCTTCAAACGAGCACTGAAAACCCACCTATTTATCAAAGCGTACCCCTGTGATGCATAACCCAGTCCTTAGGCTGCTCCTCCATCCCCCTGTCCCTTGCCATCTTTGCTTTGCCTGCATACTGCCATCAGGCTTCCTCCTGCTGGCTTGCACCTCATGTCATCTGTCTGTCGCCCCTCCCCACTAGATTGTTAGCTCTTCAGAGCAGGGCCCTCTTTCCTCTTGTTGTCTAAGCCTTCTTCTCAACACATTTCACTCAGCGACCATCTTTACCTGCTTTTTCTCCTACTGGTAAAGGCTCCTCTCTATCTATGGCCGCCAGCCTTAAGAGGTACAATGATTACTCCCTCGCTACTTACATCTAAGCTGTATTATGTTTTGAGAATTGTGGTGCTCTTTGTTACCGGCACTCTATTTTTGTTATTTATTTACTGTTATGCTAAGTTTTGTCTCCCTGTAGTGTCCATTGGGGGTCATTCCGAGTTGTTCGCTCGCAAGCTGCTTTTAGCAGCTTTGCACACGCTAAGCCGCCGCCTACTGGGAGTGAATCTTAGCTTATCAAAATTGCGAACGAAAGATTCGCAATATTGCGAAAAGGCTTCTCTGTGCAGTTTCTGAGTAGCTCGAGACTTACTCTGCCAGTGCGATCAGTTCAGTGCTTGTCGTTCCTGGTTTGACGTCACAAACACACCCAGCGTTCGCCCAGACACTCCTCCGTTTCTCCAGCCACTCCCGCGTTTTTCCCAGAAACTGTAGCGTTTTTTCACACACTCCCATAAAACGGCCTGTTTCCGCCCAGAAACACCCACTTCCTGTCAATCACATTACGATCACCAGAACGAAGAAAAAACCTCGTAATGCCGTGAGTAAAAAAACCTAACTGCATAGCAAATTTACTTGGCGCAGTCGCACTGCGGACATTGCGCATGCGCATTAGCGACTAATCGCTCCGTTGCGAGAAAAAAATAACGAGCGAACAACTCGGAATGACCCCCATTGTACGGTGCTGCGAAACACTTGTGGCTCCCTATAAATAAAATGTAATAATAATAATAATAATAATGATAATAATAATACCATCAGATAACACTACTCAGCACAACACGATTCTAAGTAATTTTGTGATTTGTTGTGGAAAACATTTCAGCTATAAGGTGCGATTAGGGATTGCAGCCAGACATGATTCTAAGTAGATTTTTGCCAGTCGTATGGTGCGGCTGGATCAGGGGAACATTGATTTGTAACCCAATTTTACTTTAGAAATTGTTGGCATGTACCAGTATCATACCCCCAGTTCCGCTTTTTGAGCACCATCCCACTCATGAGCCGCAATGTTGTGAGATGATGGGGGGTTTGGGGCTGATTCGGACCTGATCGCTAGGCTGCGTTTTCTCATCTCTGAACTGTGCATGCATATGCAACGCAATGAGCAGGCGCGGTGGACCGCAGCAACGGGGATCGCCGGTCAGCGACGGGATGGTGCAACAATTCCGAATGCACCAGCGATTGCAAGGAGATTGATGGGAAGAGGGCGTTTGTGGGTGGCAACTGACCGTTTTCAAGGAGTGTCCGGGAAAACGCAGGAGGGACCAGGCGTTTTGTGGGAGGATTTCTGATGTCAGCTCCGGCCCCTATCATCGCAGCGGCTGAGTAAGTCCTGGGTTGAGCAGAAACTGCATAAACTGATATTTGTGCAGGTCTGCTACAAATGCGATCACACACCTGCACACAACCAATACCCTACCCCCATAGTCGGTGACTACCTGATCGCAGGGATGCAAAAAATGCACCCTAGCGATCAGGTCTGAATTACCCCCGTTATGTGGTGCGCAGTACAGTGTGTGCAAGGATGTCTTGGCTACACCTGATAGCCAGATCCAAGCATTTGTGCAACAGGTTTGAACTTTCTAAATTACATTTTTAATTTGTAAACTTTATTTTTTCTTATTTAGCTTCTTTTAGGTGCTTTATTATTCATTTTGCAGTTGATATTATTGTACTGTATGTCTTGTGTCCAAAAGTCTATAACCTTCACGTTCTATTTAATTCACAGCAATGTTCTGGATGCCACTGACAGTACAAATGTTTTTTTAGATAGGACACAGTCACCCCCACTGTGAAATGGTAAACATATTTACTATCAACATCTCACAATCTTAAATTACTTACCCCCACTGGCATCTTTGATAAAAAAAATTAAAAAAATCCTCTTTCAAGTTCAACAGCAATTCCAAATATGTCTGCAGCAGATGGTGGTAATGTGAAAGAAACTCAATAATGGATTAAGAAAATAATGGTTTTATTTACATCTAGTATCCTGCTGAAAAGACGAGCATAAATACAGCTCAATTAAAAACAAATACAATCGCAGTTATTATTTAGTTCTCCATCCATCACTAAAGACAAACAGCTGTGCGTATTACAAAATTCATTACTTTTGTTTGTACATATCAGCAATGGTGAAGTTAAATGAACCATTAAGCACTGGCATGCTAAAAGCATTTATCAAAATAGAAATAATTATTATAACAAATTTATTCAAATGGAAACAGAAACCTATCCATAGCAATAACAGAGATCACTGCATTACATAGTACACAATATTATAAATAGAAAAACATAGGAAAGAGTTTATTTGGTAAAGAAATAGAGTAGATTTATTTATCTGATTAACCAATCAGTGTTTGTGTACATACTCTCCAGAGCTAAGTATTCTCGCAACCAATGTAATACAGTATGTCTAGAGACATCTAGAGATGAGCGGATCGGTTTTGACTCCGGTTTTGTTTTTTTTGCCAATTTAGCGCAAGTTCGGATATGAAAACATCACCTTACTGGATATTTAAAACACTAGAGAGCTAGATAATGAGAGCAATAAGATGATGTTCTCTGATCCGAACGTAACCAAGTCAAACACGAGCCTGATATTCAGGGTGCACTAGCCCTGTGCTGGGCGTCAACCCGCATGTCAGGGAAGCTGATCATAGATGTGCTAAATTTAGGTCTGAATTAGCCCCATAGAAAGGTTATTAAGCCTGTTAATTTAGCAGGTGGTATTGGGTATATTGGGGGTAATTCCAAGTTGATCGCAGCAGGAAATTTTTTAGCAGTTGGGCAAAACCATGTGCACTGCAGGGGAGGCAGATATAACATGTGCAGAGAGAGTTAGATTTGGGTGGGGTGTGTTCAATCTGCAATCTAATTTGCAGTGTAAAAATAAATCAGCCAGTATTTACCCTGCACAGAAATAAAATAACCCACCCAAATCTAACTCTCTCTGCACATGTTACATCTGCCTCCCCTGCAGTGCACATGGTTTTGCCCAACTACTAAAAAATGTCCTGCTGCGATCAACTTGGAATTACCCCCATTGTCTAATCAGCTAACAAATTTGTAGCTAATTAGGGTATTATATTCATATTTGTGTTATATAGTTGCCTAGATTTGTTCAATGGGGGTAATTCAGACCTGATTGCTCGCTAGCGTTTTTTGCAGCGCTGCGATCAGGTCAGAACTGCGCATGTATATGCACCACAATGCGCAGGCGAGGCGCATGGGTACAAAGCGGATTGTTGCTGTGCGATGGGTTTTACGAAGAATCCATTGGCACAGCCAATCGCAAGGAGATTGACAGGAAGAGGGCGTTTGTGGGTGGCAACTGACTGTTTTCGGGGAGTGGTTGGAAAAACGCAGGCGTGTCCAAGCGTTTGCAGGGCGGGTGTCTGACGTCAATTCCGTCCCCGGACAGGCTGAAGTGATCGCAGCGGCTGAGTAAGTTCTGAGCTACTCAGAAACTGCACAAGTTTTTTTGTACCACTCAGCTGCACATGCGATTGCACACTTGCACAGCTAAAATACACTCCCTGGTGGGCGGCGACTATGCGAACGCAGGACTGCAAAAAACAGCTAGTGAGTGATCAAGTCTGAATTACCCCAATGTCCTTTTAATAAACCATGTATCCTTCAGGATTATTCTTTCCATTCAGTGTACAGTATGTGAGTTGGCTTATTGGGACTGAGGGAATACTGTGCCCCACAATTACACAGTAGGCCGTAGGGTTTTAACCAAGACAAAACCTTACTACAGCACTAAAGGTGCATACACACGGGGTGCAATGTAACCTTACGATTTTGACTATATAGTCAAAATCATAACACAAGTTAGTGCAAATCGCACCGTATGTACACAGCTTGCAATACCGATGCACACTCCCGTGGGTTCGGTATTGCAAGAAAAGATAGACTGTGCAGGCAAGCCAATCTTGACTATATTGTGTACAATCTAGTACAATCTAGCAGGGATGGATTGAGATCAAAAACCAGCTCGGGAAATGTATGGAAGCAGCCCTAATGGGGGCGGGGTCTGTTGAGTGGGTGAAGTCTGTCAAGAGAACTCCTCTTAAGGCCTGATTCTGAGTTGGACACAGTTGCGGCCTCTTTGTGTCTTTTGATGCTGTTGAGACTGCATTCTAATACCACTACATGGACCTCCCTGGTCTACATCCATGCATCCATGCATCCGACTGTTCAAGGACTGAGACGCCCTCTGTCAGTGTATACAGGTGCTGCAATCATGCTTTGTGCGTCTTTAGAGGCCACCAACAGTCGCACCATTTAGACCAGGCTTGTCCAACCCGCGGCCCGCGGGCCGCATGCGGCCCAAGTCGGCTAGTAATGCGGCCCAGGAGCAGCGCTGCAGCAGAGGTTTTTTTTTTTTTTTTCGAGTACGGACACCACATGTGAGGCTGAGCCGGCCCCAGCAGGCTGTCAGCACATCCTGATTGGATTGCTGCTGCTGGGACCAGCACCAGGGGGGGAATCAAGATCTGAAGTCCTGCGCCGCTGTACAGTGTCCGGGGAAGGGGGGGGGGGGGGAGAATCAAGATCTGAAGTCCTGCGCCGCTGTACAGTGTCCGGGGAAGGGGGGGGGGGGGGAAATCAAGATCTGAAGTCCGTGGCCGCGGCCTGCGCCGCTGCACAGTGTCCTGTACAGACGTCCCTCCCGTAGTACAGCAGAGAGGAGCGGCGGACGGAGACGGAGGCAGCGCTGCAGGAGCGGTAAGTATGTGTCTGTGTGTGTGTGTGTTTTTTTTTACAGCTACAAGGGGCACAGTACAAGGGCGCAGCTACAAGGGGCACAGTACAAGGGGGCAGCTACAGGGCCACAACTACAAGGGGCACAGTACAAGGGGGCAGCTACAGGGCCACAACTACAAGGGGCACAGTACAAGGGGGCAGCTACAAGGAGCACAGTACAAGGGGGCAGCTACAGGGCCACAACTACAAGGGGCACAGTACAGGGGGGCAGCTACAGGGCCACAACTACAAGGGGCACAGTACAAGGGGGCAGCTAGTGCTACAGGGCCACAACTACAAGGGGCACAGTACAATGGGGCAGCTACAGGGCCACAACTACAAGGGGCACAGTACAAGGGGGCAGCTACAAGGGGCACAGTACAAGGGGGCAGCTACAGGGCCACAACTACAAGGGGCACAGTACAAGGGGGCAGCTACAGGGCCACAACTACAAGGGGCACAGTACAAGGGGGCAGCTACAGGGCCACAACTACAAGGGGCACAGTACAAGGGGGCAGCTAGTACTATAGGGCCACAACTACAAGGGGCACAGTACAAGGGGGCAGCTACAGGGGCACAACTACAAGGGGCACAGTACAAGGGGCGCAGCTACAGGGGCACAACTACAAGGGGCGCAGCTACAGGGGAACAACTACAAGGGGCACAGTACAAGGGGGCAGCTACAGGGGCACAACTACAAGGGGCGCAGCTACAAGGGGTGCAGCTACAGGGGCACAACTACAAGGGGCGCAGCTACAGGGGCACAACTACAAGGGGCACAGCTACAAGGGGTGCAGCTACAGGGGCACAACTACAAGGGGCGCAGCTACAGGGGCACAGCTACAAGGGGCGCAGCTACAGGGGCACAACTACAAGGGGCACAGTACAAGGGGCACAACTACAAGGGACGCAGCTACAGGGGCACAACTACAAGGGGCACAGTACAAGGGGCGCAGCTACAGGGGCACAACTACTAGGGGCGCAGCTACAGGGGCACAGCTACAAGGGGCACAGCTACAGGGGCACAACTACAAGGGGCGCAGCTACAGGGGCACAGCTACAAGGGGCGCAGCTACAGGGGCACAACTACAAGGGGCGCAGCTACAGGGGCACAGCTACAAGGGGCACAGTACAAGGGGCGCAGCTACAGGGGCACAACTACAAGGGGCACAGTACAAGGGGCGCAGCTACAGGGGCACAACTACAAGGAGCGCAGCTACAGGGGCACAACTACAAGGGACGCAGCTACAGGGGCACAGTACAAGGGGCGCAGCTACAGGGCCACAACTACAAGGGGCACAGTACAAGGGGCGCAGCTACAGGGGCACAACTACAAGGGGCGCAGCTATAGTGGCACAGCTACAAGGGGCGCAGCTACAGGGGCACAACTACAAGGGACGCAGCTACAGAGGCACAGCTACAAGGGGCACAGTACAAGGGGCGCAACTACAGGGGCACAACTACAAGGGGCGCAGCTTCAGGGGCACAACTACAAGGGACGCAGCTACAGGGGCACAGCTACAAGGGTCACAGTACAAGGGGCGCAACTACAGGGGCACAACTACAAGGGGCACAGTACAAGGGGCGCAGCTACAGGGGCACAACTACAAGGGGCGAACGTCTTCCCGCGTCAGTGAGGGCATAATATTCATTCATTCGTTTGTAAGTATAATTTTCATTTTTATAGGTACTGACCCTTTTGGATTCTACTGGACAAGTGGACGTGACCGGCGTGGGATGTAGGTAAGTAATCTGTCTCTCATTCAGGTATCGTTACTGTTATTTTATTTTATGTGCGGCCCAAACCAAATTTTCATCTTCTAATGTGGCCCAGGGAAGGTGAAAGGTTGGACACCCCTGATTTAGACTTTCACCAGACCTATGTTAGTTGCAGATCATCCATCAATGTTACCAATGCAGTGTCTCGGTACCCAGCCACTATCAGCAACATGTTCATTACTATGCTTTATCTGCGTCTGATTAGACAAACCTCCTGTAACTGCCCAGGAATGTGAAAACACATTTAATACACTTCTTGGTACATATCTCTGATTTGTGTTTATGCTCCCTAACATATAATCCCAAATTCTATAATTTATTCACATAAAAAAAATAATATTCATATAACACCTAGAGATGTGCAGCGGGCACTTTTCGTCGTTTGTGTTTTGGTTTTGGTTATGGTTCTATGCTCGTGTTTTTGGATCTGGATTGGTTTTGCCAAAACCACCCTTTCATGTTTTGGATTTGGTTTTGGATCTGGATGATTTTTTGGGGGAAAAACATAACAGCTTATATAAAAAAAAATGCAGTTTCTCGATACCCAGTCACTATCAGCAACATGTTCATTACTATGCTTTATCTGCGTCTGATTAGACAAACCTCCTGTAACTGCCCAGGAATGTGAACACACATCTAATACACTTCTTGGTACATATCTCTGATTTGTGTTTATGACCCCTAACATATAATCCCAATTTTTATCATTGATTCACATAAAAATAAATAAATCATATAACACCTAGAGATGTGCGGTGGGCACTTTTCGTGTTTTGTGTTTTGGTTTTGGTTCTGATTACATGCTTGTGTTTTGGTTTTGGTTTGGTTTTGGATCTGGATGATTTTTGAAAAAAACATAAAAACAGCTAATATAAAAAAAAAAGCTAAAATTAACCTCAATAACAGTCATTTCCACTCTTTTCCAGTCTATTTTGAACACCTCACTCCTCACAATATTGTTTTTAGGTCAAAAGATGGCACCGAGGTGGCTGTATGACTAAGCTAAGTGACACAAGTGGGAGGCACAAACACCTGGTCCATCTAGGAGTGGCACTACAGAGGCAGACAGGATGGCAGATTTAAAAAAATAGGCCCCAAATAGCACGAGGCAAAGAAGAAAAAGAGGTGCAATGAGGTAGCTGAATGGCTAAGCTAAGCGACACAAGTGTGCGGCACAAACACCTGGCCCATCTAGGAGCGGCACTGCAGTGGCAGACAGGATGGTACATAAAAAAAATAGTCCCCAAACAGCACATCATGCAAAGAAGAAAAAGAGGTGCAATGAGGTAGCTGTATGACTAAGCTAAGCGACACAAGTGAGCAGTATAAACACCTGGCCCATCTAGGGTTGGCACTGCAGTCCCACTGCACTAATGGCGGATACCGGACGCACGTCTAACACCAACATAGCCGTCAAGGCCTCAGTTATCTGCTTTGCAACAAGATGACTGCTGTCATATTTCATCTTCCTCGCAAAGGACTGTTGGACTGTCATTTGCTTAGTTGAAATAGTACAAGTGGTCGTCCGACTTCCCCTCTGGGATGACGATCGACTCCCAGCAGCAACAACAGCAGCGCCAGCAGCAGCAGTAGGAGGAAGTGGTTCTTGATCTTTCCCTATTTTATCCTCCAAATTTTTTTCTCCATTATTTTTCTGGAGTTATATAACAAAATGCAAAGGAAAAAAAATATTTGGATTAAATATTAATAACCCCTTTATTTGGAGTAAATAATATACAGCACAGGACAGCACCACTGAACTTATATGGCAGCACCACTGGACTGGACTTATACGGCAGTACTACTGGACTGGATTTATATGCCAGTACCACTGGATTTATACGACAGTACCACTGGATTTATACGGCAGTACAACTGGACATATACGGTAGAGATGAGCGGGTTCGGTTTCTCTGAATCCGAACCCGCACGAACTTCATGTTTTTTTCACGGGTCCGAGCAGACTCGGATCCTCCCGCCTTGCTCGGTTAACCCAAGCGCGCCCGAACGTCATCATGACGCTGTCGGATTCTCGCGAGACTCGGATTCTATATAAGGAGCCGCGCGTCGCCGCCATTTTCACACGTGCATTGAGATTGATAGGGAGAGGACGTGGCTGGCGTCCTCTCCATTTAGATTAGGGTTGAGAGAGAGAGAGAGAGAGATTGACCTGAGGCTGTGATACTGTAGAAGAGAGTGCAGAGTTTAGTGACTGACGACCACAGTGACCACCAGACAGTGCAGTTGTTTGTTTTATTTAATATATCCGTTCTCTGCCTGAAAAAAACGATACACACAGTGACTCAGTCACATACCATATCTGTGTGCACTGCTCAGCCCAGTGTGCTGCATCAATGTATATATATATCTGACTGTGCTCAGCTCACACAGCTTATAATTGTGGGGGAGACTGGGGAGCACTGCAGTGCCAGTTATAGGTTATAGCAGGAGCCAGGAGAACATAATATTATATTAAAATTAAACAGTGCACACTTTTGCTGCAGGAGTGCCACTGCCAGTGTGACTAGTGACCAGTGACCTGACCACCAGTATATATAATATTAGTAGTATACTATCTCTTTATCAACCAGTCTATATTAGCAGCAGACACAGTACAGTGCGGTAGTTCACGGCTGTGGCTACCTCTGTGTCGGCACTCGGCAGCCCGTCCATAATTGTATATACCACCTAACCGTGGTTTTTTTTCCTTTCTTTATAGTTATACTAGTTACGAGTATACTATCTCTTTATCAACCAGTCTATATTAGCAGCAGACACAGTACAGTGCGGTAGTTCACGGCTGTGGCTACCTCTGTGTCGGCACTCGGCAGCCCGTCCATAATTGTATATACCACCTAACCGTGGTTTTTTTTTCTTTCTTTATACATACATACTAGTTACGAGTATACTATCTCTTTATCAACCAGTCTATATTAGCAGCAGACACAGTACAGTGCGGTAGTTCACGGCTGTGGCTACCTCTGTGTCGGCACTCGGCAGCCCGTCCATAATTGTATATACCACCTAACCGTGGTTTTTTTTTCTTTCTTTATACATACATACTAGTTACGAGTATACTATCTCTTTATCAACCAGTCTATATATTAGCAGCAGACACAGTACAGTGCGGTAGTTCACGGCTGTGGCTACCTCTGTGTCGGCACTCGGCAGCCCGTCCATAATTGTATATACCACCTAACCGTGGTTTTTTTTTCTTTCTTTATACATACATACTAGTTACGAGTATACTATCTCTTTATCAACCAGTCTATATTAGCAGCAGACACAGTACAGTGCGGTAGTTCACGGCTGTGGCTACCTCTGTGTCGGCACTCGGCAGCCCGTCCATAATTGTATATACCACCTAACCGTGGTTTTTTTTTCTTTCTTTATACATACATACTAGTTACGAGTATACTATCTCTTTATCAACCAGTCTATATATTAGCAGCAGACACAGTACAGTGCAGTAGTTCACGGCTGTGGCTACCTCTGTGTCGGCACTCGGCAGCCCGTCCATAATTGTATATACCACCTAACCGTGGTTTTTTTTTCTTTCTTTATACATACATACTAGTTACGAGTATACTATCTCTTTATCAACCAGTCTATATATTAGCAGCAGACACAGTACAGTGCAGTAGTTCACGGCTGTGGCTACCTCTGTGTCGGCACTCGGCAGCCCGTCCATAATTGTATATACCACCTAACCGTGGTTTTTTTTTCTTTCTTTATACATACATACTAGTTACGAGTATACTATCTCTTTATCAACCAGTCTATATATTAGCAGCAGACACAGTACAGTGCGGTAGTTCACGGCTGTGGCTACCTCTGTGTCGGCACTCGGCAGCCCGTCCATAATTGTATATACCACCTAACCGTGGTTTTTTTTTCTTTCTTTATAGTCATACTAGTTACGAGTATACTATTTCTTTATCAACCAGTCTATATTAGCAGCAGACACAGTACAGTGCGGTAGTTCACGGCTGTGGCTACCTCTGTGTCGGCACTCGGCAGCCCGTCCATAATTGTATATACCACCTAACCGTGTTTTTTTTTTTTTTCTTTATACATACATACTAGTTACGAGTATACTATCTCTTTATCAACCAGTCTATATATTAGCAGCAGACACAGTACAGTGCGGTAGTTCACGGCTGTGGCTACCTCTGTGTCGGCACTCGGCAGCCCGTCCATAATTGTATATACCACCTAACCGTGGTTTTTTTTTCTTTCTTTATAGTCATACTAGTTACGAGTATACTATCTCTTTATCAACCAGTCTATATTAGCAGCAGACACAGTACAGTGCGGTAGTTCACGGCTGTGGCTACCTCTGTGTTGGCACTCGGCAGCCCGTCCATAATTGTATATACCACCTAACCGTAGTTTTTTTTTCTTTCTTTATACATACATACTAGTTACGAGTATACTATCTCTTTATCAACCAGTCTATATTAGCAGCAGACACAGTACAGTGCGGTAGTTCACGGCTGTGGCTACCTCTGTGTCGGTACTCGGCAGCCCGTCCATAATTGTATATACCACCTAACCGTGGTTTTTTTTTCTTTCTTTATACATACATACTAGTTACGAGTATACTATCTCTTTATCAACCAGTCTATATATTAGCAGCAGACACAGTACAGTGCGGTAGTTCACGGCTGTGGCTACCTCTGTGTCGGCACTCGGCAGCCCGTCCATAATTGTATATACCACCTAACCGTGGTTTTTTTTTTCTTTCTTTATACATACATACTAGTTACGAGTATACTATCTCTTTATCAACCAGTCTATATATTAGCAGCAGACACAGTACAGTGCGGTAGTTCACGGCTGTGGCTACCTCTGTGTCGGCACTCGGCAGCCCGTCCATAATTGTATATACCACCTAACCGTGGTTTTTTTTCTTTCTTTATACATACATACTAGTTACGAGTATACTATCTCTTTATCAACCAGTCTATATATTAGCAGCAGACACAGTACAGTGCGGTAGTTCACGGCTGTGGCTACCTCTGTGTCGGCACTCGGCAGCCCGTCCATAATTGTATATACCACCTAACCGTGGTTTTTTTTTCTTTCTTTATACATACATACTAGTTACGAGTATACTATCTCTTTATCAACCAGTCTATATATTAGCAGCAGACACAGTACAGTGCGGTAGTTCACGGCTGTGGCTACCTCTGTGTCGGCACTCGGCAGCCCGTCCATAATTGTATATACCACCTAACCGTGGTTTTTTTTTCTTTCTTTATACATACATACTAGTTACGAGTATACTATCTCTTTATCAACCAGTCTATATATTAGCAGCAGACACAGTACAGTGCGGTAGTTCACGGCTGTGGCTACCTCTGTGTCGGCACTCGGCAGCCCGTCCATAATTGTATATACCACCTAACCGTGGTTTTTTTTTCTTTCTTTATACATACATACTAGTTACGAGTATACTATCTCTTTATCAACCAGTCTATGTTATGATTCCTGTACTCCAGACCGGAGGAGATCTTATGGCAGGGATCTGAGTACAGGAAAATAAGCTGGTTGTGGGAGCTGGATAGCCTAGTAACCCCTGGCGCCCTAACTCCGTTGTCTCGCCCGTGTTATCAGAAATCCCCTGCGAGACTATGGTTGCTTGAGCCCATGGCAGCCGCGTTCGAAGGGCGGATTATGTCTGCCCAACCCCGATGCCCCCGCAGGTCTTAATGGGAGACAAGGGGAAGTCCGAGACAGGGTGATAACAAGGGGCCCTCTGACTAAGCAACCAGGCCAGGGGTTACAAGCTAACTAACTAAATCAAAAGGTATGTGCGGACTAGCCGCCAGGAAAAAGGACAACCAAGGATCCACTGATCCGACACTCCTATCCGGCACCGCCGGACACCAGAGTGGATCTGTGGAAGCGGAATCCTCCGCAAAGCTCCAGAACACAATAAAACAAAATAATAAACAGAAGCGGACAAGCCGCAACACACGGCTGCGCCGCGACTCACGAACACCACCAGATGTTAAAGGTGCTCGGTCAGACTCCAGGAACAGATGGTAACTTCCGAGTACAGGATCTCTGAGGACAGGAACAACCGAAAAGACCGGGACTGGGAACTCTCTGCAGCAGACACAGGCAAACAGGAAGCTATCACCGGCGTCTGTAAGAAGTCCTGAGGGTGCCTTTATTCAGGCACCCTCCAATCAAGATCCAGACAGGACAATCAAATAGAAATGCCGTGCAGCTTGCATGCTGCACGGCCAGCACATAATCAGGGTAATGAGAATAGACCCAGCAACGGGGAACGCGGCTGAACGTGGCGTCCCCGTTGCTAAGGTCAGAGCGGCTCCGTGCGCCCGGCGTCTTAGCGTTGCCAGGGAGCCGGCGGCTGAACGCGCACGGCGTCCCTGGTTGCTAGGCGCCGGGCCGCACGGCCGAGCGGACCCCGGCGCCTAACAGTACCCCCCCCTTGAGGAGGGGTCAAGGAACCCCTAAAGCCAGGTTTCCGAGGAAATTCACGAAAAAATGCCCTTTTGAGCTTTGGGGCATGAAGGTCTTCATCCAGGACCCACGACCTTTCCTCTGGCCCATAACCTCTCCAATGCACCAAAAAATAAATCCGACCCCGGGACAACTTGGAATCGAGAACCTTCTCAACTAAGAACTCTTGCTGACCCTGTACATTAACTGGTGATCTCCCCTGAGATTTTTTACGAGGAAATCTGCTGGACGAAACATATGGTTTAAGCAATGAGCAATGGAAGGTATTTCCGATCCGTAAAGTTTTTGGTAAACGTAACCGGAAAGCAACTGGATTGACTTTTTTGATAATGAGAAATGGTCCAATAAATCTAGGACCCAATCTGGCTGAGGTTTGTCGAAGTTTGATGTTGCGAGTCGACAACCACACCCTGTCTCCTACTTTAAAAGTGCACGGCCGCCGGAGCCTGTCAGAAAAAATTTTTTCCCGGAAAGCTGCTTTTCTGAGAGCCAGGTGCACTTTTTTCCAAATAAGTTTAAGATGAGAGGTCAGGGCCAGAGAGGAGACAGAGGAATGTTGAAAAAATGAATTAGCTCTGGGGTGGAAACCAAAAACTGCAAAAAATGGAGACACATTGGTGGAAGAATGACAGGCATTGTTATAAGCAAACTCCGCCAATGGAAGAAACTCAGACCAGTCATTTTGGAGTTTGGCCGAGTACAAACGCAAATATTGTTTTAGAGATTGGTTAACTCGCTCAGTCTGTCCATTGGATTGTGGATGATAGCCGGAGGTTAATGATAATTTCATCTTTAACGAAGCACAAAAAGACTTCCAAAATTGTGCAATGAATTGTGGACCCCTGTCAGAAACAATATCGGTGGGTAACCCATGGAGTCTGAAAACATGACGGAGGAACAAGACTGCCAATCCCTGGGCAGATGGCAATCGGGGGAGAGCAATAAAATGGGCCATCTTGCTAAAACGGTCCACTACCACCCATATGACTCGGCATCCGGCCGACAGAGGGAGATCCACCACAAAATCCATGGAGATATGCGACCATGGCCTAAGAGGAACCTTCAAGGGCATAAGTTGACCAATAGGCAAAGAACGGGGAACTTTATGCTGTGCACAGACCTGACACGAAAAAACAAACTCTTTAATGTCTTTGGAAAGACCAGGCCACCATACTGAGCGGGATACTAATTCCAAAGTCTTAGCGATTCCCGGATGCCCTGCAACTTTGCTATCATGAAATTCCGCCAAAACAGTTGCTCTCAAAAACTCAGGAACAAAAAGACGACCAGCAGGAGTATTTCCCGGAGCTTGATGTTGAAGCAGCTTTAATTGGGAAAAAACATCCTGTGTGAGACCTGCCTGAATGACTGAAGGCGGAAGTATGGGAGTAACAGGACTGTTGTCTTGAACCGGAAGGAAACTGCGTGACAGGGCATCTGCCTTGGTATTCTTGGAACCTGGTCTGAAGGTGATAATGAATTTGAAACGAGTAAAAAATAAAGCCCAACGAGCCTGTCGGGCATTCAGTCGTTTAGCCGATTCAATGTATTGAAGATTTTTGTGATCAGTCAAAACTGAAATGGTATGGGTTGCTCCTTCAAGCCAATGTCTCCACTCCTCGAAAGCCCATTTAATAGCCAGCAATTCCCGGTTACCAACATCGTAGTTGGATTCTGCAGATGAGAATTTCCTGGACATAAAGGCACAAGGATGTAACTCAAGGGAATCTGGATCCTTCTGAGAAAGGATAGCCCCTACTCCAACCTCCGAGGCATCCACCTCAACAATGAAAGGTAATTCTGGGTTGGGATGTCTAAGGACAGGGGCTGAGACAAAGGCTTGTTTTAAGGCCTGAAAAGATAACTCAGCTTCACATGACCAATTGGTAGGATCCGCTCCCTTCTTAGTGAGTGCCACAATGGGAGCAACTAGGTCAGAGAAAGAGTGAATAAATCTTCTATAGTAGTTTGCAAACCCTAAAAAGCGCTGAATTGCTTTTAAATTGGTGGGTTGCGCCCAACTAAGGATGGCTTGGAGCTTTTTTGGTTCCATTCGGAATCCCCGAGGGGAAATAATGTACCCTAAAAAGGATACCTCCGTGACATGAAATTCACACTTCTCCAGCTTGGCATATAGGTGATTTTCACGTAATTTCTTTAGCACCTGACGCACCTGGGTGACATGTTGTTCTACGGAGTCAGAATATATCAAAATATCGTCTAAATAGACCACGACGAATCTTCCCAGAAACTCACGGAGCACATCATTAATGAGATCCTGGAAAACTGCCGGAGCATTAGATAGGCCGAATGGCATGACCAGATACTCATAGTGGCCTGACTGAGTACTAAATGCCGTTTTCCACTCATCCCCTGACTTGATTCTGATGAGGTTATATGCTCCTCTCAGATCAATCTTAGAAAAAATAACAGCCGAACGTAGCTGATCAAAGAGGACAGAGATCAGCGGCAGAGGGTAAGTATTCTTTACTGAGATTTTATTCAAAGCTCTAAAGTCAATACAGGGTCTGAGTGAACCATCATTCTTCTCTACGAAGAAAAAACCTGCACTTAAAGGGGATTTAGATGGCCTGATAAACCCTTTTCCAAGGCTTTCTTTCACATACTCATTCATGGCCACAGTTTCAGGACCAGACAATGCATATAACCTTCCTTTAGGCAACGTGGCACCAGGAATTAACTCAATGGCACAATCATAAGGCCTATGGGGAGGCAAAATATCCGCATTGCCCTTGGAAAACACATCAACAAAATCTTGGTATTCCCCAGGAATATGTGCGGAACTGGCGGCAGCTACTCGGATAGGAAGCGTAATACATTCTTTATCACAGATGGTACCCCATTGTAGGATCTCCCCAGACTGCCAATCTATGATGGGATTATGAAAAGCCAGCCAAGGGTGACCCAGAACCACAGGAACTGCTGGACAATGGGTAAGGAAAAACTCAATCTTTTCAGAATGTAGAGCTCCCACCGAGAGCAAAACAGGAGGCGTACATAGAGAAATAACCCCATTGGATAAAGGACTCCCATCTAAACCATGCATGGTGATACACCTACCCAAGGTTAGCTGAGGAATACCTAAGGCCTTGGCCCATGTTAAATCCATAAAGTTTCCTGCAGCTCCACTGTCCACAAAAGCAGAGACCGAGGAACAGAGGCTGCCATAGGAAACTTTAGCAGGAACCAACAGTGAATTATTTGAGGAGATGAGCTGCAGACCAAAGTGAACCCCCTCACAATTCACTTGGTCAGGAAGTTTCCCAACTTGTTTGGACAACTACGGGCAAAATGTCCCTTACCTCCGCAGTATAAACACAGACCATAATTTTGCCTCCTGGTTCTTTCTTCCGGAGACAATTTGGAGAGACCAATCTGCATAGGCTCCTCTATGTCTACAGGAATGGAAGGAACCCAGGGAGAGGACCCGGCAGAGGCCCCTTTTTCAGCCCTCCGCTCTCTGAGCCGACGATCTATTTTAATAGATAGCTCCATGAGGTTATCGAGGGTCTCAGGAGCGGGATACTGGAGGAGACTGTCTTTTATAGATTCAGATAAGCCGAGGCGAAACTGACTGCGCAGGGCTGGGTCATTCCAGCCACAGTCGTTCGACCAACGGCGAAACTCCGTACAATAATTCTCTGCGGGATTCCTACCCTGTCTAAGAGCACGCAACTGACTTTCTGCGGACGCCTCTCTATCAGGATCGTCATACAATAGCCCTAAAGATTTTAAAAAGGCGTCTACAGACGATAAGGCCGGATCGTCTGTCTTTAAACCAAAAGCCCAGGTCTGAGGATCCCCCTGAAGTAGAGAAATAATAATCCCAACCCGCTGAGCCTCTGTACCTGAGGTAACTGGTCTTAAACGAAAATACAGTTTGCAAGATTCTTTAAAATTAAAAAACTGTTTTCTATCCCCAGAAAAACGGTCAGGCAGATGCATTTTTGGTTCAGGGATGACCCTCGGGGAAGTCCGTAACAGATCTTCCTGTGACCTCACCCGGAGGGACAGATCCTGAACCATCTGAGTAAGTTCCTGAATCTGACTAACAAGAAGCCTAGTATTAGGGACCCCCAGTGACGGAGAAGCCTTGTCGATCGGCCTGGGGGCTTAACCCTATATCTGCAGATATACGCAACTAAGATCTCCGTATTATCTGATTATTATATAGTAATATTATTCACTCGGTGTGCATTAGGGAACACAGTTTTTTTTCCTACACAGAATTACCCCTCCCCTTTTAGCACCTGAGTGACATTACAATCTGATTGAGCAGCTTCCCACCTTGTGTATTGTATATAGAGAGGCACAAATGGGTCAGCATTAGGAGGGATTGCTGACTCTAGTAGTGCCATAGGGGAAGTCAGGGGTATCCCCAGGTAAGCTGGCTCTCAGATGCTGTAGGTGCCATTACCATGTGGCCTTACACTGGGAATTTAACCCAGATATATATATATGTAATTATTTATGGGGTGGGTGTGGGGTGCAGTGGCCCCTGTGTCGGTATGGGTGGGCTGCTGCAGGTCGGCACACCCTAACACTTTATTAACACTTATTATTTTTCCTATCACTGTGTATATATTATTTTAATCACACCACTTACATAGCACTTCTGTGCTTCTTATTAACCCCTATTAATTTTCACCTGTGTGCTGACCTGGGGTGGCCGACCTGTGCCGACATTGTGGGGTCCTGCGCCCCAGGCCCATACCTAGTATTAGGGACCCCCAGTGACGGAGAAGCCTTGTCGATCGGCCTGGGGGCTTAACCCTATATCTGCAGATATACGCAACTAAGATCTCCGTATTATCTGATTATTATATAGTAATATTGGGAGTAATTCCAAGTTGATCGCAGCAGGATTTTTGATAGCAATTGGGCAAAACCATGTGTACTGCAGGGGAGGCAGATATAACGTGCAGAAAGAGTTAGATTTGGGTGGGTTATTTTATTTCTGTGCAGGGTAAATACTGGCTGCTTTATTTTTACACTGCAAATTAGATTGCAGATTGAACACACCCCACCCAAATCTAACTCTCTCTGCACATGTTATATCTGTCTCCCCTGCAGTGCACATGGTTTTGCCCAATTGCTAACAAAAATCCTGCTGCGATCAACTTGGAATTACCCCCATTATTCACTCGGTGTGCATTAGGGAACACAGTTTTTTTTTTCCTACACAGAATTACCCCTCCCCTTTTAGCACCTGAGTGACATTACAATCTGATTGAGCAGCTTCCCACCTTGTGTATTGTATATAGAGAGGCACAAATGGGTCAGCATTAGGAGGGATTGCTGACTCTAGTAGTGCCATAGGGGAAGTCAGGGGTATCCCCAGGTAAGCTGGCTCTCAGATGCTGTAGGTGCCATTACCATGTGGCCTTACACTGGGAATTTAACCCAGATATATATATATGTAATTATTTATGGGGTGGGTGTGGGGTGCAGTGGCCCCTGTGTCGGTATGGGTGGGCTGCTGCAGGTCGGCACACCCTAACACTTTATTAACACTTATTATTTTTCCTATCACTGTGTATATATTATTTTAATCACACCACTTACATAGCACTTCTGTGCTTCTTATTAACCCCTATTAATTTTCACCTGTGTGCTGACCTGGGGTGGCCGACCTGTGCCGACATTGTGGGGTCCTGCGCCCCAGGCCCATACCTAGTATTAGGGACCCCCAGTGACGGAGAAGCCTTGTCGATCGGCCTGGGGGCTTAACCCTATATCTGCAGATATACGCAACTAAGATCTCCGTATTATCTGATTATTATATAGTAATATTATTCACTCGGTGTGCATTAGGGAACACAGTTTTTTTTCCTACACAGAATTACCCCTCCCCTTTTAGCACCTGAGTGACATTACAATCTGATTGAGCAGCTTCCCACCTTGTGTATTGTAACAAGAAGCTGGCCAGGGTTTGGCCCAACACCGGTGGGATTCATAAGGCCGACAAAAATCTCCCAACTAAAAGGTGAAAAAATTTACAGTAAGTTAAATCTTTTCTTTTTGGGCCGGTGATAATGTTATGATTCCTGTACTCCAGACCGGAGGAGATCTTATGGCAGGGATCTGAGTACAGGAAAATAAGCTGGTTGTGGGAGCTGGATAGCCTAGTAACCCCTGGCGCCCTAACTCCGTTGTCTCGCCCGTGTTATCAGAAATCCCCTGCGAGACTATGGTTGCTTGAGCCCATGGCAGCCGCGTTCGAAGGGCGGATTATGTCTGCCCAACCCCGATGCCCCCGCAGGTCTTAATGGGAGACAAGGGGAAGTCCGAGACAGGGTGATAACAAGGGGCCCTCTGACTAAGCAACCAGGCCAGGGGTTACAAGCTAACTAACTAAATCAAAAGGTATGTGCGGACTAGCCGCCAGGAAAAAGGACAACCAAGGATCCACTGATCCGACACTCCTATCCGGCACCGCCGGACACCAGAGTGGATCTGTGGAAGCGGAATCCTCCGCAAAGCTCCAGAACACAATAAAACAAAATAATAAACAGAAGCGGACAAGCCGCAACACACGGCTGCGCCGCGACTCACGAACACCACCAGATGTTAAAGGTGCTCGGTCAGACTCCAGGAACAGATGGTAACTTCCGAGTACAGGATCTCTGAGGACAGGAACAACCGAAAAGACCGGGACTGGGAACTCTCTGCAGCAGACACAGGCAAACAGGAAGCTATCACCGGCGTCTGTAAGAAGTCCTGAGGGTGCCTTTATTCAGGCACCCTCCAATCAAGATCCAGACAGGACAATCAAATAGAAATGCCGTGCAGCTTGCATGCTGCACGGCCAGCACATAATCAGGGTAATGAGAATAGACCCAGCAACGGGGAACGCGGCTGAACGTGGCGTCCCCGTTGCTAAGGTCAGAGCGGCTCCGTGCGCCCGGCGTCTTAGCGTTGCCAGGGAGCCGGCGGCTGAACGCGCACGGCGTCCCTGGTTGCTAGGCGCCGGGCCGCACGGCCGAGCGGACCCCGGCGCCTAACAGTCTATATATTAGCAGCAGACACAGTACAGTGCGGTAGTTCACGGCTGTGGCTACCTCTGTGTCGGCACTCGGCAGCCCGTCCATAATTGTATATACCACCTAACCGTGGTTTTTTTTTCTTTCTTTATACATACATACTAGTTACGAGTATACTATCTCTTTATCAACCAGTCTATATTAGCAGCAGACACAGTACAGTGCGGTAGTTCACGGCTGTGGCTACCTCTGTGTCGGCACTCGGCAGCCCGTCCATAATTGTATATACCACCTAACCGTGGTTTTTTTTTCTTTCTTTATACATACATACTAGTTACGAGTATACTATCTCTTTATCAACCAGTCTATATATTAGCAGCAGACACAGTACAGTGCGGTAGTTCACGGCTGTGGCTACCTCTGTGTCGGCACTCGGCAGCCCGTCCATAATTGTATATACCACCTAACCGTGGTTTTTTTTTCTTTCTTTATACATACATACTAGTTACGAGTATACTATCTCTTTATCAACCAGTCTATATATTAGCAGCAGACACAGTACAGTGCGGTAGTTCACGGCTGTGGCTACCTCTGTGTCGGCACTCGGCAGCCCGTCCATAATTGTATACTAGTATCCAATCCATCCATCTCCATTGTTTACCTGAGGTGCCTTTTAGTTGTGCCTATTAAAATATGGAGAACAAAAATGTTGAGGTTCCAAAATTAGGGAAAGATCAAGATCCACTTCCACCTCGTGCTGAAGCTGCTGCCACTAGTCATGGCCGAGACGATGAAATGCCAGCAACGTCGTCTGCCAAGGCCGATGCCCAATGTCATAGTACAGAGCATGTCAAATCCAAAACACCAAATATCAGTAAAAAAAGGACTCCAAAACCTAAAATAAAATTGTCGGAGGAGAAGCGTAAACTTGCCAATATGCCATTTACCACACGGAGTGGCAAGGAACGGCTGAGGCCCTGGCCTATGTTCATGGCTAGTGGTTCAGCTTCACATGAGGATGGAAGCACTCAGCCTCTCGCTAGAAAAATGAAAAGACTAAAGCTGGCAAAAGCAGTAGCACCGCAAAGAACTGTGCGTTCTTCGAAATCCCAAATCCACAAGGAGAGTCCGACTCCATTTGTGTCGGTTGCGATGCCTGACCTTCCCAACACTGGACGTGAAGAGCATGCGCCTTCCACCATTTGCACGCCCCCTGCAAGTGATGGAAGGAGCACCCGCAGTCCAGTTCCTGATAGTCAGATTGAAGATGTCAGTGTTGAAGTACACCAGGATGAGGAGGATATGGGTGTTGCTGGCGCTGGGGAGGAAATTGACCAGGAGGATTCTGATGGTGAGGTGGTTTGTTTAAGTCAGGCACCCGGGGAGACACCTGTTGTCCGTGGTAGGAATATGGCCGTTGACATGCCTGGTGAAAATACCAAAAAAATCAGCTCTTCGGTGTGGAAGTATTTCACCAGAAATGCGGACAACAGGTGTCAAGCCGTGTGTTCCCTTTGTCAAGCTGTAATAAGTAGGGGTAAGGACGTTAACCACCTCGGAACATCCTCCCTTATACGTCACCTGCAGCGCATTCATAATAAGTCAGTGACAAGTTCAAAAACTTTGGGTGACAGCGGAAGCAGTCCACTGACCAGTAAATCCCTTCCTCTTGTAACCAAGCTCACGCAAACCACCCCACCAACTCCCTCAGTGTCAATTTCCTCCTTCCCCAGGAATGCCAATAGTCCTGCAGGCAATGTCACTGGCAATTCTGACGAGTCCTCTCCTGCCTGGGATTCCTCCGATGCATCCTTGCGTGTAACGCCTACTGCTGCTGGCGCTGCTGTTGTTGCTGCTGGGAGTCGATGGTCATCCCAGAGGGGAAGTCGTAAGCCCACTTGTACTACTTCCAGTAAGCAATTGACTGTTCAACAGTCCTTTGCGAGGAAGATGAAATATCACAGCAGTCATCCTGCTGCAAAGCGGATAACTGAGGCCTTGACAACTATGTTGGTGTTAGACGTGCGTCCGGTATCCGCCGTTAGTTCACAGGGAACTAGACAATTTATTGAGGCAGTGTGCCCCCGTTACCAAATACCATCTAGGTTCCACTTCTCTAGGCAGGCGATACCGAGAATGTACACGGACGTCAGAAAAAGACTCACCAGTGTCCTAAAAAATGCAGTTGTACCCAATGTCCACTTAACCACGGACATGTGGACAAGTGGAGCAGGGCAGGGTCAGGACTATATGACTGTGACAGCCCACTGGGTAGATGTATGGACTCCCGCCGCAAGAACAGCAGCGGCGGCACCAGTAGCAGCATCTCGCAAACGCCAACTCTTTCCTAGG
This sequence comes from Pseudophryne corroboree, assembly GCF_028390025.1. NCBI lineage: Eukaryota > Metazoa > Chordata > Amphibia > Anura > Myobatrachidae > Pseudophryne > Pseudophryne corroboree. Next base: position 942,945,348 of record NC_086444.1, on the reverse strand, counting down.
CAGGCTACGCTTTGTATCACCGCTTTCCAGAATACGCACACAGCTGAAAACCTCTTACGGCAACTGAGGAAGATCATCGCGGAATGGCTTACCCCAATTAGACTCTCCTGTGGATTTGTGGCATCGGACAACGCCAGCAATATTGTGTGTGCATTAAATATGGGCAAATTCCAGCACGTCCCATGTTTTGCACATACCTTGAATTTGGTGGTGCAGAATTTTTTAAAAAACGACAGGGGCGTGCAAGAGATGCTGTCGGTGGCCAGAAGAATTGCGGGACACTTTCGGCGTACAGGCACCACGTACAGAAGACTGGAGCACCACCAAAAACTACTGAACCTGCCCTGCCATCATCTGAAGCAAGAAGTGGTAACGAGGTGGAATTCAACCCTCTATATGCTTCAGAGGTTGGAGGAGCAGCAAAAGGCCATTCAAGCCTATACAATTGAGCACGATATAGTAGGTGGAATGCACCTGTCTCAAGCGCAGTGGAGAATGATTTCAACGTTGTGCAAGGTTCTGATGCCCTTTGAACTTGCCACACGTGAAGTCAGTTCAGACACTGCCAGCCTGAGTCAGGTCATTCCCCTCATCAGGCTTTTGCAGAAGAAGCTGGAGACATTGAAGGAGGAGCTAACACGGAGCGATTCCGCTAGGCATGTAGGACTTGTGGATGGAGCCCTTAATTCGCTTAACAAGGATTCACGGGTGGTCAATCTGTTGAAATCAGAGCACTACATTTTGGCCACCGTGCTCGATCCTAGATTTAAAGCCTACCTTGGATCTCTCTTTCCGGCAGACACAAGTCTGCTGGGGTTGAAAGACCTGCTGGTGACAAAATTGTCAAGTCAAGCGGAACGCGACCTGTCAACATCTCCTCCTTCACATTCTCCCGCAACTGGGGGTGCGAGGAAAAGGCTCAGAATTCCGAGCCCACCCGCTGGCGGTGATGCAGGGCAGTCTGGAGCGACTGCTGATGCTGACATCTGGTCCGGACTGAAGGACCTGACAACGATTACGGACATGTCGTCTACTGTCACTGCATATGATTCTCTCAACATTGATAGAATGGTGGAGGATTATATGAGTGACCGCATCCAAGTAGGCACGTCACACAGTCCGTACTTATACTGGCAGGAAAAAGAGGCAATTTGGAGGCCCTTGCACAAACTGGCTTTATTCTACCTAAGTTGCCCTCCCACAAGTGTGTACTCCGAAAGAGTGTTTAGTGCCGCCGCTCACCTTGTCAGCAATCGGCGTACGAGGTTACATCCAGAAAATGTGGAGAAGATGATGTTCATTAAAATGAATTATAATCAATTCCTCCGCGGAGACATTGACCAGCAGCAATTGCCTCCACAAAGTACACAGGGAGCTGAGATGGTGGATTCCAGTGGGGACGAATTGATAATCTGTGAGGAGGGGGATGTACACGGTGATATATCGGAGGGTGATGATGAGGTGGACATCTTGCCTCTGTAGAGCCAGTTTGTGCAAGGAGAGATTAATTGCTTCTTTTTTGGGGGGGGGTCCAAACCAACCCGTCATATCAGTCACAGTCGTGTGGCAGACCCTGTCACTGAAATGATGGGTTGGTTAAAGTGTGCATGTCCTGTTTTGTTTATACAACATAAGGGTGGGTGGGAGGGCCCAAGGACAATTCCATCTTGCACCTCTTTTTTCTTTTCTTTTTCTTTGCGTCATGTGCTGTTTGGGGAGGGTTTTTTGGAAGGGACATCCTGCGTGACACTGCAGTGCCACTCCTAGATGGGCCCGGTGTTTGTGTCGGCCACTAGGGTCGCTTATCTTACTCACACAGCTACCTCATTGCGCCTCTTTTTTTCTTTGCGTCATGTGCTGTTTGGGGAGGGTTTTTTGGAAGGGACATCCTGCGTGACACTGCAGTGACACTCCTAGATGGGCCCGGTGTTTGTGTCGGCCACTAGGGTCGCTTATCTTACTCACACAGCTACCTCATTGCGCCTCTTTTTTTCTTTGCGTCATGTGCTGTTTGGGGAGGGTTTTTTGGAAGGGACATCCTGCGTGACACTGCAGTGCCACTCCTAGATGGGCCCGGTGTTTGTGTCGGCCACTAGGGTCGCTAATCTTACTCACACAGCTACCTCATTGCGCCTCTTTTTTTCTTTGCGTCATGTGCTGTTTGGGGAGGGTTTTTTGGAAGGGCCATCCTGCGTGACACTGCAGTGCCACTCCTAGATGGGCCCGGTGTTTGTGTCGGCCACTAGGGTCGCTTATCTTACTCACACAGCGACCTCGGTGCAAATTTTAGGACTAAAAATAATATTGTGAGGTGTGAGGTATTCAGAATAGACTGAAAATGAGTGGAAATTATGGTTTTTGAGGTTAATAATACTTTGGGATCAAAATGACCGCCAAATTCTATGATTTAAGCTGTTTTTTAGGTTTTTTGGAAAAAAACACCCGAATCCAAAACACACCCGAATCCGACAAAAAAAATTCGGTGAGGTTTTGCCAAAACGCGGTCGAACCCAAAACACGGCCGCGGAACCGAACCCAAAACCAAAACACAAAACCCGAAAAATTTCCGGCGCTCATCTCTAATATACGGCAGTACCACTGGATTTATACGGCAGAATCACTGGATTTATATGGCAGTATCACTGAACTGGATTTATACACCAGTACCACTGGATTTAGACGGCAGTACCACTGGACTTATATGGCAGCACCACTGAACTGGATTTATACGGCAGTATCACTGGAATTATACGGCAGTAACACTGGAATTATACGCCAGTACCACTGGACTTATACGGCAGTACCACTGAAATTATACAGCAGTATCACTGGAATTATATGGCAGTATCACTGGAATTATACGGCAGTACCACTAGACTTATACGGCAGTACCACTGGAATTATACGGCAGTACCACTGGAATTATACGGCAGTACCACTGGAATTATACGGCAGAATTACTGGAATTATACGGCAGTATCACTGGAATTATACGCCAGTACCACTGGATTTATACGGCAGTACCACTCGAATTATACAGCAGTATCAATGGAATTATACGGCAGTCTCACTGGAATTATACGGCAGTACCACTGGACTTATACGCCAGTACCACTATAATTATACGACAGCATCACTGGACTTATACGGCAGTATCACTGGAATTATACGGCAGTATCTTTGGAATTATATGGCAGTACCACTGGACATATACGGCAGTATCACTGGATTTATATGGCAGTACCACTGGACATATATGGCAGTATCACTGGACTTATACGGCAGTATCACTGGACTGGATATATACGGCAGTACCACTGGAGATATACGGCAGTACCACTGACTGGACATATACGGCATTTCACTGGACATATGCAGCAGTATCACTAGACTGGATTTATACGCCAGTACCACTGGATTTATACAGCACTACCACTGGACATATATGGCAATATTACTGGAATTATATGGCAGTACCACTGGACATATACGGCAGTATCACTGGATTTATACGGCAGTACCACTGGGCATATACGGCAGTATCACTGGATTTATACGGCAGTATCACTAGAATGGATTTATATGCCAGTACCACTGGATTTATACGGCAGTATCACTGGACTTATATGGCAGTATTACTGGACTTATACGGCAGTATCACTGGATTTATATGGCAGTACCACTGGAAATATACGGCAGTATCACTGGATTTATACGGCAGTACCACTGGACATATACGGCAGTATCACTGGACTTATACGGCAGTATCACTAGACTGGATTTATACGCCAGTACCACTAGATTTATACGGAAGTATCACTGGACTTATACGGCAGTATCACTGGACTTATACGGCAGTATCACTGGACATATACAACAGTATCACTGGACATATATGACAATACCTCTGGACTTATACAGCAGCACAGGGACACCACCACTGGACTGATGCAGCACAACACAGCACCACTGCAATGGACTGGACTTATACAGCAGCACTGGACATATGGCAGCAGAGGACACCACCACTGTGACTGGACTGTTGCAGCACAACACACCACCACTGGACTGATGCAGCACAACACAGCACCAATGGACTGGACTTATACAGCAGCACTGGACATATGGCAGCAGAGGACACAACCACTGTGACTGGACTGATGCAGCACAAGACACTACCACTGAACTGATGCAGGACAACACAGCACCACTGCACTGGACTTATACAGCTACACTGGACATATGGCAGCAGAGTACACCACCACTGTGACTGGACTGATGCAGCATAAGACACTACACTGGACTGAACAGCACAAGACAGCACTGGAATCGCCGCCCCACTTTCCCTCCTGCACAGACACTGAGGACGGAGACACATCCTCTCCAATGCCGGAGTGAAAATGGCAGCGATGCGCAGCTCTTTATATGGAATCCAAACCCCACGAGAATGCGACAGCGGGATGATGACTTTTTGCCTCATTCTGGTTTCTGAGTCAGGTGGGAAAACCTGAGCCAGGCTTGGATCTGGGCTCGGGTAGTGAAGTTCGGGGGGCTTTGGTTCTTAGGGAACCGAACCCGCTCATCTCTAATAACAATCATTTGACGCAATTTAATGGTTTTATTATGGCCACTATTAGACTTCTGTAATATTTTCCTATGTTAGTTTGGCTCTTTGGGGGTTCAGACAGGGCAAGGAAAAGAGGATCCCGCAGACAGGGAAGAAAAGTAAGGGACAAGCAGAGAGGCTAGTGCAGACAGGGCAAGGGCAGTGGTTGGAGTAGATGGGGACGGACAGTAGGGGACAAACAGAGAGGCTAGTGCAGACAGGGCAAGGGCAGTGGTTGGAGTAGATGGGGACGGACAGTAGGTGACAAGTAGAGAGGCTGGTGCAGACAGGGCAAGGGCAGTGGTTGGGCAGATGGGGACGGACAGTAGGTGACAAGTAGAGAGGCTGGTGCAGACAGGGCAAGGGAAGAAAGGCTACCGCAGACAGGGCAAGGGCAGTGGTTGGAGTAGATGGGGATGGACAGTAGGGGACAAGCAGAGAGGCTAGTGCAGACAGGGCAAGGGCAGTGGTTGGAGTAGATGGGGATGGACAGTAGGGGACAAGCAGAGAGGCTAGTGCAGACAGGGCAAGGGCAGTGGTTGGGCAGATGGGGACGGACAGTAGGTGACAAGTAGAGAGGCTGGTGCAGACAGGGCAAGGGCAGTGGTTGGACCAGGTGTGGATGGACAGTGGGGGACAAGCAGAGGCACTAGTGCAGACAGGGCAAAGGCAGTGGTAGGCGCACATGGAGAAAGACAGTAGGGAACAAGCAGAGAGGCTGGCGCACATAGGGCAAGGGAAGAAAGGTTTCCACAGACAAGGCATGTGCTGTGGTTGGCGCAGATGGGGAAGGACAGTAAGGGACAGCAGAGAGGCTAGGGCAGACAGGAAAAAGCAATATAGCTTGTGTAGGTTTCAGAACAGAAAAGGATTAACACAGACAGTCACTACAGAGGATGGGCAGAAAGGTTGGTACAGGCACAGGATGGGCAGAGAGCTGGAAACGAGAAAGTGAAGAAAGGGTGGCGCAAAGAGATAACAGGCAGAATGGCTGGTGCAGACAGGATGGGCAGAAATGCTGGTGCAGATGAAAGGAAAAGAGGCTGGTGCAGGCAGAGGATTGGCAAAAGCCTGGCACAGATAGAGGAAAGTCAGAAAGGCTGGTGCAGAGAAAGGGAAGACAGGCTGGCACCGGGGAAAAAAGGTGCATGTGCACATGCGTTCAAAGTGGAACGCATGGCACTTCCTGTGCACCAGGACATCAATCACACAATCTAAAGCTGCGTCCAGCGCTTGCGTTCTATGGCAGCTCCGCATCCAGTCACATTTCGTACCTTGCTGAAAATTTTGAGGGTGGCACGATGAAGTGGAGACAAAGCATTCAGTCACACACAAAAAAAATAATAATATAATCAGAGCCGGCCATAGGCATAGGCAAACTAGGCAATTGCCTAGGGCATTTGATATGCCTATGGGCATCAGCAGCTTCTGCTGATTAAAATGATATGCGGCATGCCTATATTCTGTGTGTAGCATTTCATATGCAGATACAGCCACAGTCTCACACGGTATATAGGCATGCCGCATATCATTTTAATCAGCAGAATCTGCTTGTGCATCCTAGCCACATAGCAATGCATTTTCATAAATAAGGTGCCCGATGTTAGCATTGAGGCAAGATTTATGAGGACACATCTGTATCCAAGCAGAGGCAGAGGTCACAGTGTTAGTGGCAGTGTGATTGCTATGTGCATGTGAGTGGGTTGGTAGTGCAGTAGTGTTCGGAATATGTGTAAGGAGCATTATGTGTGTCATGTAAAATGCATTAATAATGTGCAACATATGTGTAGGGGCCCTATGTGTGTCATTATGTGTATAAGGGCATTAATAATGTGCGGCATATGTGTAACAGGGTCTACTGTATGTGTGTCATTATGTGTATAGGGGCACTAATAATGTGCAGCAAATGTGTAGGGGGCACTATGTGTGTCATTATGTGTATAAGGGCATTAATAATGTGCGGCATATATGTAAGGGACATTATGTGTAAAAGGGCATTAATAAAGGTTGTCATAATGTGTAAGGCGCATTATGTTTATAAAGACATTAATAATGTGTAAGGGGCATTACTGTGTGGAATTATGTGTATAAATGCATTACTAATGTGTGGAATTATGTGTGTAAATGCATTACTAATGTGTGGCATTATGTGTATAAGGTGCTCTACTATGTGGCGTTGCGTATAGAAAGGGCACTACTGTGTCGTCTAATATGAATAAAGAGCAATAGGGTGTGATGTAATGTGAATAAGGAGCAATTCAGTGTGATGTAATGTGAATAAGGGGCTCTACTGTGAGGAGTAATGTTTATAAGGTAAAGTGATACTACTATGGGAAGTAATATGAATTATGGACACTATCGCATGATCAAATGTGAATAAAGTTGCAGTACTGTGTGGCGTAATTGAAATTGGGTTACTATTGTGTGGCCATGCCCCTTGCCAGCAAAAATACACCCCTTTTTGGGCTGTGTGTCAAAAGTGCGAACTGTTCCTATTTAAAATATAGGGGGTACAAACACCATAATAAGGACTGCTATGGGTGAGGGGTGATGGTGCTGGGAAAGAGGTGCAAGGTCAGAGGCGAACCAGCGGTGGTGCTAGGGAGCACCAGCCAAAATCTTGCCTAGGGCATCATATTGGTTAGGGCCGGCTCTGAATATAATGATCAGTGCCGCAAACCCTCCCTGCGAGCGCCACTGGTACCTCTAGATGTTACAGCACTAAGCACCCCAGGCCAGCTCCCCTCACAGCAGTCAGCTCAGCACCTCTCAATACATGTTGAGCTGACTGTAATCAAAGTTTAAACATTGTAATAAAACTTACTTTAAAAGTCTACTTCAGGCACTGTAGATACACCCCTGCAGTTGCTGTTCTGGGGTGGGGTGCCAAAGGAAGAGGGGTGTTGGCAGACTGCCCAGAGTCCCATGGGAGGAAGAGCTGCTGTGGCTGGGACTGTGCAGCAGCCCTCCTCCAGGATCAGTGGCCACAATAGTTGGTATTGGCATTTTCATTAATGGCTACTTCTGCTGCTTCTTCTCCCTCTTCGGGGATCCGGCTTCTGGCTCAGCTCAGCTGTGTGAGCTGCGCTGCCGCCTGATCGGGATTCAGATCAGACAGACAGCAAGTGCAAAGCCACCGGCCGCCGGTGGCAGTGCCAATGCCCGAGAGCCCCACAGAGCACCACTGATCACGGCAGATGGCCAGCATGGGGGGTGATGGGTGGAAACTAAGGGAATGACCGGACTGGCCAAACAGAATCCGGTCCAGCGTCCCAGTGTACCAATCCACCCCTGCAATCTAGTACATAGTACAGTCAAAATTGCCACTTAGTCAAAATCTCAAATAATCAAAATCTTAAGTAAAGATAGTCAATATCGGTGGTTCAGGACACTGGGGAGTTCAGGGAAAATCAAAATTGGAGAGAGTCAATATCTCACTGTGTGTATGCACCTTAAGAGGAGGAAAAACAGACACAGGTGGAGGCAATGCCAACAGGCAAGATATTCATAGAAAAAGTGGTGTCTATAATTTCTCTTACGTCCTAGAGCATACTGGGGTCCACATTAGTACCATGGGGTATAGACGGGTCCATTAGGAGCCTTGGGCAGTTTAAGAAATCAATAGTGTGCTACTCCGTCTATGCCCCTCCCACCAGACTCAGGTAAGAAAATGTTCCCGAAGGAGCCTGTCACGCTTAGGGAAGCTCCTGAAGAGTTTTCTGCATTTATTTTCTGTTTGTTATTTTACAGGCACTGCTGGGTGGCACCAGCATGCCTGCTTTGTGGGACTTAGGGGGGAGAATGGCCCAACTTCCTAAAGAGTTAATGGTCTCGTTTCTCCGCTGATAGGACACTGAGCTTCTGAGGGAGTCATTTGCAAGCCCCACCACGGCCAGCATACCCTCCCGCAGCACGCCGACACCCCTAACAGAGCCAGAAGATAGAAGAATGGTCAGTAGAACGCCGGCGTCCCAGTTAGTGGGTCGCCAGCGGTATTGGCGGCACAAGGGTCGGTGCTTCACTATGAGCGGATCCAGCAGCTCACCAGCACCATTCTCCCTCTGCAGCTTACACATCACAGGGAAGCACAGCTCGTCCACAAAGACTCCACGTCTCCTCAGGGGTACCAGGGGGTCTTAGAAGTGGGGGGATTGTTGTAGAATAAGGAACTTAAGGGACTTAGTGTGGTGACCCAGCTGAGTTTATTTCGCTAAAAGGGCGCGGTATGGCTGGCTCCATTTTCTGTGTCTGCCTGCAGGCTCTGTGTGGGTTACACTGTGTTTTCACCTTCTGTGTGGGTGTGTGTCCCTTCATGTTGCCATGTCCAGGTACTGTGTTTCCTGCAAAGCAGAGTGTCTGTCCTCCCCGGGAGACTCGCTACCATGTACCCAGAATAGTATACATTCTCAGGCTAGTGGGTCAGAACCCCCATGGTTGGATTCCATTAAGGGGATGATATCTAATATTTATACTAAATTAACCCATACTGAGAAAGAGATGCAATACATAAGACAGTCTATGGATGATCTCATGAATAGAGATTCAGTTCCCATACCAGCATCTCAGACCCCTGCCACTTGCCCTAAAAGCGTACTCTGGCCCAACTCATGCAGGCTGATACTGATGACGATACGTCAGACACAGAGGAGGGTGAAGTGGATGCGAGTGGGGAAGATGCGGTCCTGTCACAAGGCATACAGGCCCTGATAGAAGCTATTATGGATGTCCTGCACATTCCTGACAAGGTGGCGGAGGTAGAGGAGAAATCTTATTTTAATGTAAAAAAGAAATCCTCAGCTACTTTTCCAGCATCAAAGGAATTGAATGCCCTGTTTGAGGAAACTTGGGTTAATCCTGACAAGACGTTTCAGATCCCTAAAAGGCTAATTACATCCTTTCCCTTTCCTCTGAAGGATAGAAAGAAATGGGAAAACCTGCCGATTGTGGACTCATCGGTATCTAGGTTGTCACGTAAGATAGTCTTACCTGTTCCTGGGGCAGGATTCTTAAAGGACAATTCCTTATATACTGCTGCTGGGGTGGCCCAGAGACCCACTATTGCTTGTGCATGGATCACTAGGACCATTGCTAAATGGTCAGGTAATCTAATTGTCGGGTTAGATTCCTTTCCCAGGGGGAGATAATTTTACTCCTACAGCATATTCAGGACTCTGCTAACTTTATGGTGGAGAAAAAGGAAATTGGTTTGCTCAACGCACGCACCACTGCCATGGCAGTGTCAGCACGCATTGGCTTATGGCTATGCCAGTGGACTGCGGATGCAGATTCCAGGAAAGGCATGGAAAGCCTACCATTCACAGGTGAGGCCCTTTTTGGAGATGAACTGGATTAGTGCATATCCAAGGCTATGGCAGGTAAGTCTAAATACCTTCCTTCCGCAGCACTCCCAGCTAGGAAAACCTACTCTACTCCAACTCTGCAGTCCTTTCGGACAGTGACATTTCAAGGCAAATCCAAAGGTTCTTCTACAGTCTTTAAAGGCAATAGAGGTAAACCCAGAAAACCAGCAGCTGCAGGTTCTCAGGAACAGACCTTCTTTTCTGCTTCCTCAAAGCCTTCAGCATGACGGTGGACCGCACTGCCTGGAAGACAGGCAGGTGGGAGCCCAGTTACGTTATTTCAGTCACATTTGGGCAACATCATGCCAGGATCCCTGGGTCAAAAACCTTATCGCCCAGGAATACAGACTGGAGTTGCAGGAACTCCCAACTCCCAGATTCTTCAAATCAGGCTTACCAGCTTCTCCAGAAGCAGGTATAACTTTGCACGCAGCAATTCAGAAACTGGTACAAACTCGGGTCATTGGCTCAGTTCCACTTCAACTACAAAACAAAGGTTATTACTCCAACCTGTTTGTGGTACCGAAACCGGACGGTTCGGTAAGGCCCATTTTAAACCTGAAGTCACTGAACCCCTACTTAAGGGTGTTCAAGTTAAAGATGGAGTCACTGAGAGCAGTGATCTCAGGTCTGGAGGAGGGGGAATTTCTGGTGTCTTCATATCCCGATTTGGCCGCCTCATCAGACTTATCTACGGTTTACACTACAGGGCTGTCACTACCAGTTCCAGGCCCAACCATCTGGCCTTTCCACGGCACCCAGGGTGTTCATCAAGGTAATGGCAGATATGATGTTTCTCCTCTGCAAGCAAGGAGTGAACATTGGGGGTCATTCCGAGTTGTTCGCTCGCAAGCTGCTTTTAGCAGCTTTGCACACGCTAAGCCGCCGCCTACTGGGAGTGAATCTTAGCTTATCAAAATTGCGAACGAAAGATTCGCAATATTGCGAAAAGACTTCTCTGTGCAGTTTCTGAGTAGCTCGAGACTTACTCTGCCAGTGCGATCAGTTCAGTGCTTGTCGTTCCTGGTTTGACGTCACAAACACACCCAGCGTTCGCCCAGACACTCCTCCGTTTCTCCAGCCACTCCCGCGTTTTTCCCAGAAACGGTAGCGTTTTTTCGCACACACCCATAAAACGGCCAGTTTCCGCCCAGAAACACCCACTTCCTGTCAATCACACTCCGATCACCAGAACGAAGAAAAAATCTCGTAATGCCGTGAGTAAAATACCTAACTGCATAGCAAATTTACTTGGCGCAGTCGCACTGCGGACATTGCGCATGCGTCTAATCGCTCCGTTGCGAGAAAAAAATACAGAGCGAACAACTCGGAATGACCCCCATAATACTGTACCTGGACGACCTGCTGATAAAAGCACCATCCAGGGAGAGGTTGTTGGACAGCATTGCCCTCTCAACCCGATTACTCCAGGATCACGGGTGGAATCTGAACCTACCAAAATCCCACCTGGAACCAACACGGAGGCTTCCGTTCCTGGGGATGATACTGGATATGGAGGAACAGAAGGTATTCCTTCCACTGGAAAAGGCATTGGTAATCCAAGCAATGGTGCGGGATGTTCTAAAACCAGCCCGGATATCGGTGCATCTATGCATCACCTTCAGGGGAAGATGGTAGCCTCTTACGAGGCTCTGCAGTACGGAAAGGTTTCATGCAAGGCCCTTCCGTACTGCATTTTTCAATATTGAATCTCATTCACCATTTAGACGCCCAAGTTTCAAGTTTAAGTAAGTCATTCTGTAGAGACTCCACATCGATTTCTGAATTAATTACCTTACACAGTTTATTATCATCTGCAAAGATTGACACTGTGCTTCCCAGGCCTATTCCTAGATCATTAATAAATATATTGAACAGTAGCGGGCCAATTACGGACCCTTGTGGTATTCCGCTGACTACTAATGCCCAGCTGGAGAACATCCCATTAACCACTACTCGTTGTACCCTGTAATCCAGCCAATTACCTATCCATGTACAAATAGTATTTCCTAGATCAAGTTCTCTTAATTTGATGATCAGTCTCCTGTGAGGCACTGTATTGAAGGCTTTTGCAAAATCTAAAAAGACCACATCCACTGCTTTACCCTGGTCGAGATTAACGCTCACTACCTCGTAGAAGCTAATTAAGTTAGTTTGACACGATCTGTCCCTCACAAACCCATGTTCACTATTGCTAATAAACTTAGAATTCCACAGATAATCCTTTATGCTATCCCTCAAAACTCCTTCCAATATTTTACCCACTATAGAGGTTATACTAACTGGTCAATAGTTCTCAGGATGATTTTTAGATCCCTTTTTAAATAATGGCACTACCTCAGCTATATGCCAATCCCTCGGTACCATACCTGATCTAATTGAACTATAGAAAATCAAGAATAAGGGTTTTGCTAGCTGAGCCCTAAGCTCCATAATAACTAGAGATGTGCAGCGGGCATTATTTGTGTTTTGTGTTTTGGTTTTGGATTTGGTTCCGCGTCGTGTTTTGGATTCGGACGCGTTTTGGCAAAACCACCCTTTCGGATTTTTGTCGGATTCGGATGCGTTTTGAATTCGGGTGTTTTTTTTATAAAAAAAACCCTCAGAAACAGCTTAAATCATAGAATTTGGGGGTAATTTTGATCCTACAGTATTATTAACCTCAGTAACCTTAATTTCCACTCATTTCCAGTCTATTCTGAACACCTCACAATATTATTTTTAGTCCTAAAATTTGCACCGAGGTCGCTGGATGACTAAGCTAAGCGACCCAAGTGGACAGCACAAACACCTGGCCCATCTAGGAGTGGCACTGCAGTGTCAGACAGGATGGCACTTAAAAAATAGTCCCCAAACAGCACATGATGCAAAGATAAATAAAAAAAGAGGTGCAAGATGGAATTGTCGTTGTGCCCTCCCACCCTCCCTTATGTTGTATAAACAGGACATGCACACTTTAACAAACCAATCATTTCAATGACAGGGTCTGCCACATGACTGTGGCTGAAATGACTGGTTGGTTTGTGCCCCCACCAAAAAAGAAGCAATCAATCTCTCCTTGCACAAACTGGCTCTACAGAGGCAAGATGTCCACCTCCTCCTCATCGTCCGATTTATCACCCCTTTCACTGTGTACATCCCCCTCCTCACAGAGTATTAATTCGTCCCCTCTGGAATCCACCATCACAGGACCCTGTGTACTTTCTGGAGGAAATTGCTGGTAAAGGTCTCCACTGAGGAATTTATCATTCATTTTGATGAACATCACCTTCTCCACATCTTCTGGAAGTAACCTCCTACGCCGATCGCTGACAAGGTGACCGGCTGAACTAAACACTCTTTCGGAGTACACATTGGAGGGGGGGCAACTTAGGTAAAATAAAGCCAGTTTGTGCAAGGGCCTCCAAATTGCCTCTTTTTCCTGCCAGTATACATATAGACTGTCTGACATGCCTACTTGAATGCTGTCACTCATATAATCCTCCACTATTCTTTCAATGGTGACAGAATCATATGCAGTGACAGTAGACATGTCAGTAATCGTTGGCAGGTCCTTCAGTCCGGACCAGATGTCAGCACTTGCTCCTGACTGCCCTGATTTTTGGGTCATTTTACTGAACTTTTGCTTTTTGGATTTTACATGCTCTCTACTATAACATTGGGCATCGGCCTTGGCAGACGACGTTGATGGCATTTCATCGTCTCTGCCATGACTAGTGACAGCAGCTTCAGCACTAGGTGGAAGTGGATCTTGAGCTTTCCCTATTTTACCAGCCAAATTTTTGTTCTCCATTTTTTTAATGTATGGTATTATATGGCAGTAATATATCTGGAATTAGACGGCAGTAATGTCTGGAATTAGATACCACAAGATAGATACCAGATACCACTGTGACTGGAATGATGGTGACCTATGCACAGTGACAGGACACTACCACAGCACCCTACAGCAGTAAGATGCAGCACAAGACACTGTACTAGTATTACTAATGTAGTATTACTGAGCACCACAAGACAATGAGCAGTGATACTGAGCACTGATGATACTGAGCACTGATGATACTGAACACTGATGATACTACGGAGAACTGACACTGAGCAGCACGATGCAGCACAAGACACTGTACTAGTATTACTGAGCAGCACAAAAGTACTCTGGAATTGTCACCCCCTCAGACACCATTGTGACTGGAATGATGATGAACGATACACAGTGACAGGACACTACCAAAGCACCCTACAGCAGTAAGATGCAGCACAAGACACTGTACTAGTATTACTGAGCAGCACAAAAGCACTCTGGAATTGTCACCCCCCAGATACCACTGTGACTGGAATGATGATGAATGATACACAGTCACAGGACACTACTACCCAGCACCCTATATCAGCAAGATGCAGCACAAGACACTGTACTAGTATTACTGAGCAGCACAAAAGCACTCTGGAATTGTCACCCCCCAGATACCACTGTGACTGGAATGATGATGAATGATACACAGTCACAGGACACTACTACCCAGCACCCTATATCAGCAAGATGCAGCACAAGAGAGACACTGTACTAATATTACTGAGCAGCACAAAAGCACTCTGGAATTGTCACATCTCCAGATACCGCTGTGAGTGGAATGATGATGGCCGATGCAGTCACAGGACACTACTACCAGAGCACCCTACAGCAGCAAGATGCAGCACAAGAGAGACACTGTACTAATATTACTGAGCAGCAATAAGCACTGATACTGAGCACTGATACTGAGATTTGACACTGAGAGAACGTAGCCACGTCCTCTCTGTACCCTCTACAATGCACGAGTGAAAATGACAGCGACGCGCGGCTCTTTATATGGAATCCGAATCTTGCAAGAATCCGACAGTGAGATGATGATGTTTTGCCTCGTTCGGGTTTTCCAAGTCAGGCGAGAGCAACCGAGCTGGGATCGGAACCGTGTTTGACACGTGAAGTTCGGTAGGGTTCGGTTCTCAGAAAACCGAACCCGCTCATCTCTAATAATAACCCTCGGGTGAATGCCATCTGGGCCCGGTGATTTATTAATCTTTATGTTGCTTTGGGGTCTATTTACTAAGCCTTGGATGGAGATAAAGTCGCTGGAGATATAGTACCAGCCAATCGGCTCATTACTGTCATGCCACAGGCTTGGAGCCGATTGGCTGGTACTTTATCTCCAGCGACTTTATCTCCATCCAAGGCTTAGTAAATAGACCCCTATGTCTCTCCAGGACTAATTCCTCACTTAAACAAGTATCTAGCCACGAATAATTATCGCCACTGTTATAACACTACTGACACCGTCTGATCCTCCCTGGTGAATACTGATAAAAAATAGTTCAGTATACCTGCTTTTATTTTGTCATCATTTATCAAGGCTCCCAGTTCATCTTTTAATGGACCTACATTCTCCTTTTTTAACCTTTTACTGTTTATGTATTTATAAAACTTTTTAGGATTGGCTTTACTCTCTATAGTTATTTGCTTTTCGTTTACAATTTTAGCTGCTCTAATTACCTTTCTGCATTCCTTGTAATACTGGATTACCTCCTCCCCTCCAATTGATTTAAATGCTTTGAAAGCACGCCTCTTATTAGCCATTTCTTTTTTTACCTCCTCATTAAGCCACATTGGTTTGTGTGTGTTTCTATGTGTGTGTGTCCGGCGCTGGAGGGGTAAGCAGGAGTGTGCCTGTGTGCATGTGTGCATGTGTTTCTGTGTGCATGTGTGTCCGGCGCTGGATGGGTAAGCAGGAGAGTGTGTGTGTGTGTGTGTGTGTTTCTGTGTGTGTGTGTGTGTGTGTGTGTGTGCCCAGCGCTGGAGGGGT